>NW_019386411.1:26608-30584 GCF_000671375.1 Centruroides sculpturatus | reverse complement strand
ATTATATATACAGTACCTAATTTATATATAATTAATATATAATTATATGTACAGTACCTAATTTATATATAATTTATATATAATACTGTACAGACGATAGTAATTTCTCCGTAGCGTGGCGCTACGGACGGCGGGAAAGTAGTTCGGCTGCCCGATGACGTTTTACGTAATTATAGGAGTTTTTTACGGGTTTTTACGGATACCGTCGCAATTTTTTCGCAGTTTTATAGGAATCGTAATTATAGGGAGGTCTACTGTACAGTATAGCCTCGATTATCCGACCCCGATTAACCGTCACATCGGTTAACCGACTATTCTAGTCGGCAAATTTCAAATGTCCGCTAATGATGTGGCGCTACAATATTTGGCTATGTCTTAGCTACTTTAATATTATTTTTGTTAAATTTTTGCGTGTTTTAGCTAGCATCATCGCTCAACCATGAAAGGGAGGCCAGTAATTAAACGAGGCTTAATTTTCTAATTATGAGTAGTTGTTTTGTGAGCAATAAAATAATTTTTTACGATACAATAGCGACGATTATTATTTAAAAAAAAATTTTGTTAGGCTTAACATCGATGAAAATTCAACGCGAAGTAGATTAATAGCGATATACTAATTACATGTAATATACAGTACTATACTAATAATGTATCTGTTTATACTTTTCGATTATCCGTTTTTTCAGTTATCCGACCAACCCCAGTCCCCAATTGAGTCGGATAATCGATGCTGTACTGTAGTTGTAAATGATGCTACCAAAGTAACAGTTAATCTTTTAACATTGTACAAGAATGGTACCCGTTTTTTTTTTTACATCCCCTTATAGATGGACGTACGAAATCGTAATATCACTAGTTTAACATTGAAATCCGTAAGTAATATAAGATGGGAGAGCAGAATAAAAATATCAAATATTTTAATAGAGTTTAACTCCTGTCAACTATACAGAACTATCGTAAAAAAATGCCAGTAAATTTCTATCGTTTGGGTTAAGTTATAAATCTATAAGAAAATTTTTTAATTTTGTAAAAAGTGACATTATAAAACGTGATTAAACATTTGTTTAATTAAAATCCTTTAGTTGTAAATAAATTCTTTATTTAAAACTAAATAATTTTAAGTTTCTATAAAACTAAAATATTAAATTTCTCTGTAATTTAGTTTTAAATTACAGAGAAAGAACTTAATATTTTTTAGTATATATTTCATTACTGAAAGAAACAAAATACTGAGGTTTGTCGTCGCTGAAACGACAAAATTTTATATTCTTATATTATTTCTACTAAAAATCTTAAAACAAAAACCAACTTTAATAACTTTGATGTATATAAAAGTTAGTACTTAAAGTAAGTAAAATTAATTAATTAAAAAGTAATATTAAACGATTATACAAATAAATTTCTTGATAATTATTTTAATAGAATTTAGAGATTAATGCAAAATATCGATTATTTAAAAGAAAAAATATCATTTATTCTGCTGCACTACATTAACAATTTGTATCAAGAGCTTTCTTTGTGACTGTTATTATTACACTTGGTTACGTCATTTAATTAAAGGATTTAAATAATTAAGAAAAACGATTTTAAAGAATTGTGCAGATTGTTTCTAATTTAAAGAATGGTTTTCTGAAAAATAAGATTGCTAAGATTTAAACAAAAAGTAAGAAATTAAAGAAACAAATTTATAAATGAAAGTTGATGTGAGATTGAAAAAATTTAATACAATATCCTAATTGTTAGCAAAACATAAAGTATTGGTTGCTTCATACATCCATGAAAATTGTAGATTATACATCATCTTCATAACGACGGTCTTCATAGAAAATACTAGAAACTGTGCAAATATTTTAAAATAGTAAGATAAATTGTTCATTATGTCACAATGCCGGGCTGGAATTTTTAATCATATTTTAAATTTATTTAATCTAAAATATATGTTTGTTACTTTAAATTAGTAGTCTTTCCCCTGTATATTAATTATACTTTTCCTGTTAGCAACTGAATCATGCCAATCATCTATCTCACTTCTTTCAGGAGAAAATTTTCGGATTAAAATAACGTGACTTCTCGTTTGCATCGGAAGTTCATATATAGTTACTCGGAACCTCCTGCCCTTACCATTTCCAAATTTGGCCACGACTTTCATTTATCTCCGTTCTCTCGATTAAGGAAGACAAACGGACAGGCGGACGACAATGGGAATTTATAGGTTTACAATTTTTTCAAATTGCAGCCCAATAAAGGGGGAAATTATTAGAATCCCTTTTCTTTTAATGAAGGTAATAAAAAACATTTCATAATTGCTTTATTTAATATTAACTTGCTATTTTACACATATATTTATATTTGCACTTGCTGATTTGTATTCTTATAAGACTAATTTATTCTTTAATTTGTGGTATAAAATTATAATTTTTTAAATTATGGATGGAAAGGAAATTAGATTGAAGGGCGCGTAACAAAAACATATCTTGATTTCTATTCCGTCTGCTGAACAACACTATTTTCCTAATATGATTTCATTTTCCATTGTGCTTCCTCATAGCGTGTTCATAATCTTAAATCTTATGTGTATGTACAAGCTATGTGTTGAATGTATTATGAATAGAACTGAACACGTTGCGGGTTCTAAGATTAATCCTAATTTTTGAGCATTTCGAGTAGTTCGTCAATGCCAATACAGGTACTGTACAATACAGTACAGGTACTGTACTTATTCATACTAATAAGACGCACATGAGAATGACTCGCTAAGACCTTTTTTACAGGAAAGCATTTAAAACGCATATTTTCATTTTGTATTTCCAAATCTATAAGAAAATTGCTATAATTTATAAGATAAAAGTTACAGTAATTAAAATTTATTTTAAACAAAAGTACAGTAGACTGCTCTGTAAAGGATGTCTTAAGTTGTTTGAATATAATTAAATTAAATTATATTATTTTACATTTACATTAATTGTGCTCTTGTTTAACTTCAACCATTCTAAAGTACGTAAGACGGACAGAAGTCAATACACTCATTTTGCTCGTAATCCGAACACAATGCAGTTTCAATATTTAGTTTTTTTAAGTACAAAATATTACGAAAGTTTTTAATTAATGGTAAAAATTTTGTTACGATGTGCATTATAAATTTTGCATGTCTTTTTACAGCTTTCTGAGAGGGATACTGATCCATATTTGTAACTGGATCGGACTTCATGGCAAATTACATAAAAATTACAAATTATTAGTTACTAATGAATCGGTTCCATGAATAGATTTTACTTAAAAGGCATTTTAAATAAAATTTAAACACAAAAACGAATTATTTTACTTTAATGTTGATACAATTACATTCATTTCTTACATTGATAAAAATGTATTTTACAATCTAATTTGTAATTTTTTTTTTACATTTTATAAAATATCTCATAGTTAATTTTTCAATCTATATACGTGTATACAAAAATGCATTTAAAGAAAATATTGTGCAAAGAGATATTGGAAAGTTAAAATATGTTTCCAATATTTTCTATGTATATATATATATTTTTTTTAAATTTTAGAACTTTGACAATATGATTATCAACATCTCTCCGGGGGAGACAATACTGGCGAGACGTAATCATATTCTTCATCTTTTATTTCGATAAATACGTTTTCTGCTTTTCAGAAAAAGGAGAAATAGAAAAAAAAAACTTTAGTGTCAAGTTCCAGAACTCTTTCAACTTGGCCTCTTTCTTTAATTTATGTGTTTATTTCATATACTATTTTACATTTTATATTATAGTATACTGTAGTAC
This sequence comes from Centruroides sculpturatus, assembly GCF_000671375.1. NCBI lineage: Eukaryota > Metazoa > Arthropoda > Arachnida > Scorpiones > Buthidae > Centruroides > Centruroides sculpturatus. The sequence continues at coordinate 26,793 of NW_019386411.1, read as the reverse complement.
ACTATATTACTACAGAATAAGATCATATATTATTGAAGATAAATAATGCAAAGTGTTCAGTGAAAATAGAAGAATAAATTAAAAACAAAACAAGGAGATTTTTTTTGAATTATAAATTTTAATAAAATAACAAAATTTTTAATGATTTTATTAATAATTCAAAGATGGATTCTTGAGTATATTTG
>NW_019386411.1:0-26229 GCF_000671375.1 Centruroides sculpturatus | reverse complement strand
TATTTATATAATATTTTACAAAGAACTTATAAATTGACGGGTCATTATAAATGAAATGTGTAAAATGTGAAACGAATTTTTAACTTCAATTTGAATGCCATTTGTCATAAATTATTTCTTAAACGGAAAATGTCCAGTGAATCTAAATAAATTAGAAATACAGTAGGTGATCGGTTAACGAACATAATCCGTTCCAAGACTTTGTTCGCTATCCGAATTGTTCGTTAACCGATTATCGATTTACCATAGGTTTCTATGGGAATTTGATTAATTCGTTCTGGAGACCCCCCAAATAAAAAAATATATACTTTCTTACTACGTTTATTCATATGTAATAATAAAAATACATATATACACGGTCTTGCATTTTTATTAGCCATGTTTTTTCCGTTTGTGGGGGTTAAAGAATCTGTCCAATGTCGATTGCTTTTCTGTCTTCATGATTTTTTAGAAGTAATTAATAGCATTGTAATTGTAGAGATCCCTAGGCCTATTAACCTCAACCTGGTTTGGAAGCCATTTTAAGACCGTTGTTCTGACATCCCCCCTTCTTTAAATGAGCTTTAATAGCAGATATCGGCATAAATCCGCATTTTCAGAAGAAAATGTAAAAGAATTGTTTCTGTCAGAAATATAAAAGGCTGGAATTACGAGAGAGAGTTTCAAAGTTCGGGGGAATACTATCCAATCAGTATACACTGGGTAAAACGTCGATGTCGACGTCTCCCGCGCTCCGAAAAGTTTCGAATTGTTGCCTAAAGACAAAGGAAGACCAATCGGTATACGTTATTTTACGTCGCTTCTTCTGTTTGTTTAGTGAGGTGTTCGTTATCCGAACATGTGTTCGTTGTCTGATCATAACAATCTTTCGCAAAAGTGTTCGTTATCCGATTTGTTCGTTAACTGATCACCCACTGTAAATAACTTTCTATTAGTAATGCACAGACCTTATACAGAGACCTTAATGTCTCTTATATTCAATTTATATAATGTTAATTACCAGTAAAGTTTATTATCTCATTATTAAAACAATAAGCTATTGGAATAATTTCTTAAAATTGTCAACATTGAAATGCGCTAAAAAGATTTTATCAATTTTTCCAACTGATTAATATTCAGTTTCTCATCTATTATACGAAGTAATTGAAAGATTTGTGTTTCATTATTTCATTTAAATAATCTTTATCAAAGAAAATTTTCTTCAAATTTGTCATATACATTGTTTAGTTCTTTGGTAGAAAATGCAATTTCTGCTTTAATTCCCATTTATATAAATGGAATCAATTTCGAATTCTCACTACAACAAATGATATTTATTACTACTAAGGGCGATATCAAATAACCCGATATTACAAATTTTTAACAAATAAGTTTTCTTCAAATCTCATTGCCTTGAAAATTTAAAAGCTGGGCTATTTTTGTTTTCATCGAGACAATTTATATTTTAGCACCGAGAGAAGAATATCTTTTAATCACACCCACTATGAGTTTGGCCAGGTCCACGATGGAAAGGGCTGGTGATTAAAGACGGAGCCAATTGTATATGAGACAGACTGCCTGAGAAATATTATTGAGATTGATGATCCGGACTCGAACCCGGGTCCCCAGGAAGCAAGCTGTCAATCTATGCCGTCAAATCAATGATACATATAATAAATATATAAACACTGAATAAAAATAAATAATAAAACACTTGGAATTAAACGTGGTTAGTCCACACTTTGTTACTTTTTAATACTTTCATTATAAAAACGCTTTGTCTGTTTTGTCGACGTAAATAACATATTTTTATAATTTTATCTTATCTTTACTCTTTGATATTAAGTCATGACTATTGCTGATACGAAAATTAAATTATACTGTTTGTACTATGTTGATACGAGGTATAATGTTTTTGCCATTAAATTATTGAAGTTTAATATAGGACAATCATAGAATAATGAACTACGATACAAATGATTGTACTGATTGGACCCATTCTGAATGCAATAGATGAAATCTCTCCAATAGCAACGCCTACATTTGTGAATGTTGTACAAATACATAAACATTAGTTTTTCTGTGTTTATCTTTGAATTTTTGAATGTGTTTTTGTGATGCTAGATATCAACGTTTTTAATAAAATGTTTTCATATTTTACATATGTTTGTTTCAAATAATATCAATAATTTTTTGTATAAGAGAATCATAACTGTTTTATTGCTACCTAAATAATAGTAAAACTTAATAAAAGCTATCGTAACCAATCTTGAGATAATGGCGAACACCGAACTAACGAACTATGTACAAAAATATTTAAATTTTAAATAAAAAAATTCTTAGAACACTATATTACTTTTGGGGCAACTGAAGAGGTTTAAATGTAGGTAAATAAACTAAACTAAAAAATATTTACTCACATAATTACACTAAGTAGGGCCATATATTAGATCTTAAGTGTTTTCTATGTCCTCAGCCTACTATAAATCTGAACGTTCGTCTGAATACTGAAAAGATCGTGAATACAATGAATTTTCATAACATACTGATTTAAAAAATGATGAAATTTTTTCTTAAAAACACACACAAACGATAATATAGGCCTCTATACATTCTGTTACAAAAAATTTGCGAACTGTAAACCCAGCCTTCAAAGAGTAGTTAAATTCTGTTGGAATGGAAGTGAAAAAATAAATTATTCCTTACAGCATCACAGTACAAGGATACCTCATAGAATAAACGTTTCATTCAAATATAAAATTTCGAAATTGGCAAATCCAGTCTGGCAAATTGACTAATGTCAGAAATGGCTTTACAGCTTAGTAAAATGTAACATTTGTGGTGAAACTGATCTTCAATGATGCATCTTTTGCTATGATATTGTAGCTATTCTGAATCATATGTACACGTTTATAAAATGAATGTCAGGTCTATATGCACAGGAATCATTGTGGATGTTTATTCTGTTCAATAACATGTTCATTAACTCTTTTACAGGTTTTTCAATCAATCTAAGCACAGTATAGTGTTACACTGTATTATCTTCAGATTGATTAAATAGCGTGAGTAAACAAATACGAAGAGTTTAGCATGTACAAAATAAAAAGCGTTCTCTGTAACGTCCGCTGTTTATAGATTATTAAATTTTATACAGATACAAATCATCCGGTAATTCGAATTTTTGATAATCCGGCACCACTCTTTTCATGTAGATGCCAATAGACGAATTTCTTGTAGCTGATTGATTTATTAACGAGAAACATCAACACATTAAGTCTATACAGCCGGCTATAGTTTCACTTTTTAAGAGCAGCCCTAACCTTAAATGAAATTAACTATAGGGTAGATCAGTGGACATGAGAGATGAGGAAAAAAGCTACAAATCGTAATGTAAATGATAAATTATAAAAGGTCTTAATTACATTTCAATCCAGATTCTCCATTATAACGGATAACGCACCAATTGATCTACCCAATACCAATTTGAAGTAACAGATGATTGAATATCTATTTATTTTAATAAGAATTGAATACATTATTATTATTTATAACGTCATTATTAATCAATAAGAATTCATCTATTCGTTACATTTACTCTTGTCACAGATACGAAAGTTACTTTCACATACATAAGTACACCTTTAAACGTCTGAAGAGATCTATAAATTTAATTATTTTAGTAAATTATTACGTACAGTACTTTACTGAATGTACATAATTCATAAATATAGTTATATATTTTTAGGTTTTTGTTTATAAATCTTTAAAGTGAAAAATTAGCAGATAAACAAAATAATGCTGGTAATTAAAAAATGTAACTGTGACTTTTAGAGCGATCACAATGACTAAACTTCAAACATATTGAAAATGAAAAATATTGACTATTAAAATCAATAATTAAAATTGTAAAAGGAAAATAAATAAATAAATCAGAAACGAAAATATTTACTGAACAACGTAAGTTAAATAAATAATTTTTCTAAGAAAATTTTTATTAGATGTGACTAGTGGACAATATCCCTAAAGGAATTTGTGAAAGTATGTGTGAAGACAAAAATGAAGCAACCAACAATATCGAAGATATAAAAAAACAAGATCATAAAATGTGAAATGTCAGCAATGATTTTTTTATCGGATATATCTGAAAAGAAATGCAGAAAATTTGACTTGTGCTTGCATGAATGAAGACATATTCTGCTGTCTGATGATGATGGGGATAATAAAAACTCTTTTAAGTTTGTCATTTACAGTATATGCTTTTTTACGTCATAATTTTTATTATAATTTCAAAGTGTTTCGTAGACGAATACATGTAATTTTATTGTTTTTTGTGGATGAATTGATGCCAATAAAATCCGAAATGAATTTCTCTCGAGCCGAAAACATGTTAAAGTTTTACGATAGAATCTTTCAAAATAAAATTAAACTTTTATTACTAAAATATTATTAAACATTTATTACTTTTCGTAAATTTTTATTTTATATTTTCGTTCGAAAACAATTGAAAATGGAACCATTGGACCATTACACGATATTATTAAATAAACATTAAATTCTACATTTCACTCTATATTTTTTAAAATATGAACTATTCAATTTGAATTTTTCATATAAATACATTTTATGATTTTGAAAGGATTTGGATCGAGACATATCAGATATTTTGTAGAAAAATGAAACTGAACTCCTCCGCGTAAGTTTTTCTGTTTTGGCTTGACATAAAAACGCAAACATGGTGATGTGCTTTTAACGTTCTGTTTAAAGCAGCGCGCGGTTTAAACCCACAGCTTCGAGAAGAACGTGCACATCCATTGTGCACTTTTTTCCCGGGAGTGTCGTGAAGTTAGAAGTTTGTAAACAGACAACAAGAACAATTGCAGAACCGATGCAAAACATTGAGGGTTGTACTGCAACAGTCTTTCTATGAAACTTTGAACCGCGTTTATCCGAATCCGCCAAGTCCTCATCGACGTGGTTGTCATTTTAAACTTTCCATTTTTGGAAAATGTTTTCATTTTACCTGTGCAATGAATATTTTTAAAATAAATTTTTGTTATTGTGATGTTTTAGTCGAAATACCTTTGTATGCTTATTGACGAAAATAGGAAAGCTGCTCGAAAATTTTATTCATCACAATAATTGACACAGCTTTAGTATCATTATAGTCTTTGTAGTTTGGATTGATGAGATAAAGTAACGTGATGCACTGGCGATCTGCCAGAGGATACTTTGCGGGAGAACTTTCTACGGAAAATTGGCTCATATTTAAATGTTGGACATTTAGATATTAGTCACGCAGAAAATTCCACGTAACTTAACCCATTGGTCTAGTCTGTGTGAATTATAAGCAAAAATATATTTATGAATATTATAGAAACTATGTTTGCCTATTAGCTGTAAATCTTAAGAGAAATTTCAATTTTAAAAACTGTATTTATCAAAATCTCAAATTAAGATACATTTAATAAATTCACTAAACTGAAAAATAGAACTGCTTATTTCGTGTATGAAGTAATAAAATAATATCTTTATTTTTTTCAGAAATTAATATTTGTCATTAAAATTTTTCGAAACGTCAAAATTCTATTGACTTTTCACTGCAGAATCCATAATAAATAAAAATGAATATTTGTCATAAGAAACATCAACTTATCAAAAATTCAAAATAATGTTGATATATTCATTTTAATTAGTTTTGATGATTTTGTATGCAATATGATTTCTTGTAATAGATGATGAAGTTTTACAATTAATAAGGTATGAAGAATATCAAAAACAATAACCAATTATATTTTCATCTCACCAAAAAACTTACAATTTAATAAGACTTTCAACTATGAACCAAGGCAAACAAAACATTGGATCTGCAAATAGTAAAATTATTGAATTGTATAATTGTGCAAAACAACCATTTTTGTACACGTGCATGCAGTTAAAAGAAGTCATTTTTGGAAGCTTTATATGAAATGTATAATGACTATAATTTGTAGAAAAGAATCGAAACACTACTGTTTGGTAAAAGACATCAATTAAAGTATTTGTCATATCTCTATTCATCTAATGAATGCTTATATGTGGAAACATAATGTTTGAATAAATGTTTCTAATCGAAGGCAAAAATAGATTATGGTGTTAGGTTACAAAAGTTTTAAGTGAATTGATATTCAAGCTTTCATTAAGTAATTTTTTCGGTGTGGTGCTTGGTACACTCACAAAATAATGTTTTGCAGTGGATATTACAGTGCTCGTTTAATTTAACTTCTTAGATAGTGGTGTGTGAGAGATAGATACATTCAGGGGCGGATCTAGGATTTTCGAGGCCTAGGGCTTATTACAGTCCAGTGGGGCCCCATATTTTTGTTAGATGAAGAATTTTTAAATTAGGGTTTAAAATAATAGTAATACTATAAATAAAACAAATAATGCTATAAATTATCATTTTTATTATATTATTAATATTAACTATTTTTACTATACGATAAATGCTCATTGTTAATGAAAAAGTATTAAAAATTTATGATAATATTTCAATTTTTGTGGGCCCCTATTAGTCCCCATGTAGATCCGCCCCTGGATACATTACACCTTTATCCACGCAGGACAATCGAGTTTTGAATAATTGTAACATAATCCACTCATATCTTCAATTCTGTTGTGAATATTGTTTTGAGATGAAAACGCTATATATATATATATAGCGTATATAATATNATATATATATATATTTAAATTAAAATCTAATGTCAGTGTTATCGAAATCTGAAAGTCAATTCAAAGATGAAATGACTGAGGCCTAAATACAGATATTAATACTTTATTTGCTGTTCAAAGAAAAATTCCATTATCTTAATGCACAGAGATGTAATATAATTTCCATATAAATAAAACTGAGGATAATTTTAATCGATCTAAAAACATTTTACAGTTTATTATTATGATTAATTTTGTAATTATAATAATTCTTCCTAAAATCGTGAATTAAGAGAAAGTGCATTTAATCATAAAAATTAGATAAGAATAATAAGTAAAACTAAAAGTTTCAAATTCCACCAAAGAATTAAACAAAGTATTCTCTCAAAAGTACAATTATTTTCTTTAATTAAGTTTATTGTAACGAAATTAGTGATGAGTGTAAAATTATAATAAAATAAATCATGGTGAAAATTGGTCAAATCTGTCTGACGTATTAAATGTTGAGAATTATTACTTGACTAATTAACAATTAACTTATATATATAACAAGTAGGGTTTCTCCAACGAGATATCGACTGTTTTTTTAAAGAAAAATGACAATAAATCTGCGGTCGCGAAACACTGTAACCAAAATGGAACGAGACAATAAAAGAAAATAAAGCGCAAAAAAGCGAACAAATAAACATGTTTAAAATAAAATTATTTGAATATTTAGAAACAAGTAAAACGGCAAAACCGTATTTGGAACAGGACTATGTCTCGGAGACTCACTACTAAACGGAATCACTTTGACACTCAAGGCGGGTTTCGTTCTCATTCTCCAATCTTCTTTGGTATCGCTGCTTTTGGGTGCGATCGTTCAAACTTCGCCGGCCACGACCACGTGGTCGTCCACGATGCATTTTCGATGAAATTAACCTATCCATTTCGAAATTTCTCTCCGTTGGGTGTCGGCCCGGGTTGAATTTTTGTCGATGCATAACGAAAATTTCCCGTTTTTGAAAAAAATAATCGTGGCTATTGTATCGTCCGAAATTATTTTTTTGTTTTGTACAAACAATATACAGTTCAACCCGATTATAATGTCATTGGATGTAACGACAACCCTAATATAACGTCAAATTTTTATCGGTCCTACGAGTTTACTATACTAGATAATGTTAAAAAGCCTACTTGTAACAACACCCTGTTTTAATGTCATATTTGAAGCACTCCCAAATTTACAAAATTAGATTACAAATTTTATTTAACATAGAAGAAATTACGTGTTCAGTCCAAACGTCAGAGTTCACTTCTTAGAATGACTGTGGGTGGTACTCACCATCACCTGACTTCGGTGGGGTGAGGTGCTTGTTTTGCCTGTTTGTAGAAGAGGGTCGCCATTTTGGATTTTATTTTGACTCGGTTCTCGGTTCCCTGATTACCTAAAAGTCTGGATTTTTTATGCGCAAATGATTTGGAGACCTAATACTCTGTGCCAAATATCAACTCGCGACATGTACTCCTTCATACCTCTTTGCTGGTAACATAAAACGGCAGTACGATTTTATAAACAAGGCATAGCCTTGTCAATTATAAAAGTAAATAATAATAAAAGAATAAACTAAAATACAGGTTTACAAATACATGCAACTTGGGAGGAATTCCTAACGGATAGGGAGAAAAAAAATGAACAAACCAAAACATATTTGAGAGCTAGAGGAAAACACACCCAAAGGCAAAGGCAATGCAGATGTGTAAAAAGGATGTTGCTAGTAAAGTAGATTATGTACTGCAATATGGTTTCATCAATTTTCAGAAGGTTGTATCGAATAGCGCAAAAAATTTTCTTTTCAAATTTCTGTCCTATTAAAATGTTCTCATTTGGTAGATTTTTGTCACGTATATGTATATATGTTGAGAAGTTTTTATTATGAAATTAATAATGTGTATGCCTATGTCCAAACCCCTAAAAAAATTTATGTATTAAGACCGAAGAGGAATTTATTATGTCCCGAATGCATATCGAAGAATAAATACATAGAAGAAAATTGTGTCTCAAGATCATTCTGTTCTGTCTTTAATCCAGTGTGACAAATTCGTCTTTTGGAAAAATGCAAAAGCACGAAATATACAAAGTAAGACAACGGACAAAAATCAATCAGAATCTTATATATGTAATCGAGATGGGTTGATGATGATAATAATAATAATAATAATAATAAGAGCAGGGCCCAAACGGTTAGGAGTTGAAAGTTGAAATTTGATACACGGTTAGAGTACGTCACAAGAACGCACACTAAGAAGGAATTTTTCGAAATTCCTCCCCACGGGGGAGAGAGACAGGATTAAGGCTTACCACTTCCGTCAACAATGGAAGTGTTAAATAACAATGGAATTGTTAAGAGAAAGCGACGTGCAAGACACAGATGCAGTTTTTTCGTTGCGGGAAATCGAACATAATTTTAGACCCATTTTTAGACTATCTAAAAATTCTCTAATTAGTCTGTAAACAGGGGGACCCAATTCTTGCATTCTGTGAAAATAGGTAAGGTTGACTATAACGTAATAATCTTAATCTTCGCTATCGTTACTTTTGCCCGAGTAACGCCGGGCCTACCTGCTAGTAATAATATAATCTGAATTAATTCTTTGATGCTGAATTAATACAAAGAAAGAAAAGTAAGGGCTCGCTTTAAGACAAATTCCAGAATTCAATTCGGAAATGCAAGTGAAAGTTAACTGTAAAAATTTTTACATTGCAATTAACCTTAAAACAATACAGTTATGATATTATGGGTATAGCAGTATAATAATCTTTTCGAAATACCTGTAATTTTGTTTTTAATTTAAATAAAGTTTATTTATATAATATTTTACAAAGAACACTATTATCATAATTTAAACAGTTTTCGATGAAATTGGACTCAATCATAATAATAATAAAAATCTTACACAAAGCAAAAGTAACATTAATTACAAACATTATATTGATATTAAGGCGACTTTTCATTTGATATTTTATTATGAAAAATGACTGCAATTTTCAGATTTGATAGCAGTTTAATACCAGTTTATACATCGGATGATAATCGAGTTAAGCCGCAATAAAACAGTGGAAGTGACGTCTGAAGAGAGAATTTGGATGTTGCAAAAAAGACGAAAGCGTTTCCTTTAATCAAGGGAACACACGGATAATGAGTAATTTTGAATGGCTTATCTGACTCCTTTGATAAGATAGGATTAGACTTTACTAAGTAACCTTAATGTAAGTAATTTTGTTAGCAGTAATCTTGATAATCTGGACACTAATTATGAACAAAGTCTGTAATTTCTTTTCAATGCTGCCATAAAATCTTATAAATTGACAGACAAAAACATAATATTTATAATAATTTGAAAAATAAAAAGTTTTATAGAAAAGAAGAATATAACCTTTTTAATTTAAAGTTTATGAATTATACTCGAATTTGTAAATTAATTTGAAGAGTTTGAAATATATANTTAAAATATAAATTTCTTTTTCAATTATCGAAAAATCTTTTAAATTAACTGTAACATATTCTACGTAATTATCGCATATTAAAAAATTTAGAAAATTTTACTTGTAGTGATAATTGTAGTGATAATTGGTAAATTATTTTAAAATTATTAATTTGATAATGCTTAATTTACTTTAATAAATTCAATTTTGTCGAAAATAAGATTTAAATAAAATATAAATAGAAGAGTTTATAAACATCAAAAGAATAGAAATGAATACAAATTAATAGAAAAACAGTAATTATATTTTAGTTAATTATAGATGTTTTCAATCAACTAATGACTGGTAAAAAATAAAAAGAACAATTTTCATCCAGAAAGAAATTGAAAAAAATAAATAGCCAGCAACGAGTTGTGTAACTTTCCCGGTCAAACATTAAAATTGTGTATGGCGCCATTGTTAGAGATTTTATTTTTAAAAATTTTGTACATCAGTAATTACTATAAAATGGCAAAAAGTTTAATTTTGAGGTTAGAGATGATTAGAGATAAGTTTTATCACAAAAAAATAAATAAATAAAATGCAAAAGCTAATAATAACGAGTAAAATCTTCATCAAGTCCGATCCCGTTTGAGATATGACACGCGATCTCCCTATCTTTCCATCTCTTTGACCTTTAACAACAAAAATTTAATGCATCAATCCCCTAATACACAAACCTCCATTTAAAGTTTCAGAAACTTTGGAGAAAAGGCATAGAAATTATTAAGCTTCAAAGTGCCTCCCACACACATTATCCAAACAATATCGTGCCTCCCACACACATTAATATCCATACATACAGAAAAAAACTCCCAATTTTTTAAATGATTTCTTGACGTTTCAGAGTCCAGTGTCTAAAATTATAAAAATCTTGGGAGGGTCATTTTTTTGACCTACCGCCACATTTTCCTTCTGTTATAGACAACAGCTGAGAAAGTAAATATTTAAAAAAAAACAATAAAAATATTTTGGAAGATTTTACCATATTTTATTATAAAAGAAAAATTTAATAAAAGTATAAATAAATGTTAGATATTTTACTACTTATATTTTTATTAAAAAAGAGTTTTTTATCAGATGCTATTCATACCAAATTGCAGAAATTCTTATGATATTAATGAGCTTCTCACATAAGAATTATTGAATAGATTATTGTTTACTTACGTTTTGAGAGTTACGCTTTTTTAAATCTAACAAGTAAGAAAAACTTTTTTCTATTCACAGAATACAATACTTTACTCTTATGAAAATAATTAAATTTGAAAAGAATTTTATAAAAATAGAATGTTGCATAGTAAAATCAAAATAAAACATTTGTTTGTATAAGCCAAAAGTAATTTTTAAAAAATAATAGTCTCTAGTAAAATATTACGTTTGAAAACACTCAGTATGTTGTAATCAGATGCGATGTGTGAATAACATCAAGAGGTTTGTTTACCTGACACAAAGATATTCAAATAGGAAGCGTTTAAAAAACATCTCAACAGACTTATGTATTTGTTTATATTGAATTTAGAAATTTAAGTGTCTAATAATGGAAATTTATTTAGACATTTCAATTTTACCAGTTATTTGATATGCACCAATAATCACTAACATTCTTTTGACTAGAATTTTGAATTGATATTAGAAAGATATTATTAATTAATTCTCTTTTGAATTGTTTCTTTTTCAAAATTTATTTTACTTTGAACAAGAATTTTCAAAACATCAAAAGAAAGTTTAATTAATACCCTACAAACATCGAAATAGTTTAAAAAAACTGCGTAGATAAGGTTTAAAATATAAATTTCTTTTTCAATTATCGAAAAATCTTTTAAATTAACTGTAACATATTCTACGTAATTATCGCATATTAAAAAATTTAGAAAATTTTACTTGTAGTGATAATTGTAGTGATAATTGGTAAATTATTTTAAAATTATTAATTTGATAATGCTTAATTTACTTTAATAAATTCAATTTTGTCGAAAATAAGATTTAAATAAAATATAAATAGAAGAGTTTATAAACATCAAAAGAATAGAAATGAATACAAATTAATAGAAAAACAGTAATTATATTTTAGTTAATTATAGATGTTTTCAATAAACTAATGACTGGTAAAAAATAAAAAGAACAATTTTCATCCAGAAAGAAATTGAAAAAAATAAATAGCCAGCAACGAGTTGTGTAACTTTCCCGGTCAAACATTAAAATTGTGTATGGCGCCATTGTTAGAGATTTTATTTTTAAAAATTTTGTACATCAGTAATTACTATAAAATGGCAAAAAGTTTAATTTTGAGGTTAGAGATGATTAGAGATAAGTTTTATCACAAAAAAAATAAATAAATAAAATGCAAAAGCTAATAATAACGATTAAAATCTTCATCAAGTCCGATCCCGTTTGAGATATGACACGCGATCTCCCTATCTTTCCATCTCTTTGACCTTTAACAACAAAAATTTAATGCATCAATCCCCTAATACACAAACCTCCATTTAAAGTTTCAGAAACTTTGGAGAAAAGGCATAGAAATTATTAAGCTTCAAAGTGCCTCCCACACACATTATCCAAACAATATCGTGCCTCCCACACACATTAATATCCATACATACAGAAAAAAACTCCCAATTTTTTAAATGATTTCTTGACGTTTCAGAGTCCAGTGTCTAAAATTATAAAAATCTTGGGAGGGTCATTTTTTTGACCTACCGCCACATTTTCCTTCTGTTATAGACAACAGCTGAGAAAGTAAATATTTAAAAAAAAACAATAAAAATATTTTGGAAGATTTTACCATATTTTATTATAAAAGAAAAATTTAATAAAAGTTACTGATTTAAATAAATTCATATAAAAAATCACGCATTATTTTTTTATGCATTTAAAAAAATAGTTTTCATAAAATTAATATTTATTTTAAATGTTAATATTACATTAAATTATTTACTTGAAATATAATTGTCTAAATATTCTATAATTTTATGACATTGAAATTTTCTTATTATTAAAAAAAAGAAAAATTTCTCACGTAATTTTAAAATAAACTTAATTTAATAACTAATAACATTTTATTTTATGACTCTAAAATTAATGAAATATGTTGTTCTAGTATTAGTTAATAAGGTATATTGTGCTAGTAGTAATTAAGAATTTTTGTATCTGGCACGAATCAGAAATGTGCGAATAAACAGCACATCATTTCTCAAAAGAAATGTCACAGCAGTCAAAAGGATTCTATCTAAAATAGATAATCGATATAGGCCGGAAGAGGAAGAGGAAATAGAAGATTCACGAGATAGTTTCGGTCTATAAAAGAAAGGGGAATCCTCACGCAAGAAAAACAACCAAGACAAGATACCTGGTTCAGATTGTAAGGAAGATTTAGAGGGTAATGCAAAACTGAAAACATCAGTTTCAGAAGAAAGTCGATGTAAATGGCAATCTAAGATACCGAACAGATTTAAAGACTTTTATACCTATTATATACGAGATCAAGCATTTTACAATAGTACGATTTGTAATACTTTTCTATAAGTACTTGGCCAGTTATCTTATGTATTTTGCAAATGTAGCCCGACACACTTTTGTCGCAAATAGTTCGTCTTTACTGGACATGGTCGATGGCACTAGCTGGTACCCGAAGACAAGATCTCTGGGGGAACAGAAGGGTTTTGTGAGTCAACAAAAGGATTACAGCGAGAGAAAGTTATTGTAGAGTGCCTGGATAGTAAAGTTGCGTCATGTTACTAAACTTGTGTTATTTCCTATTAGTGTTTCGATTACTTATGAGATTTATCCAAGAAGTAGAAGACTACATCTCATTTCTTCTATTTATTGATTTAAGACAACTAAAACGAATTTCACTATTGAAAATGAAAAGCATGTGTTCACTCAAAGAGAAATTCTGTTGATAACAATTTAATCCTTATCATTCATAGATATACAGTATCTATCATCATTCGTTTCATTTCAAAGGAAAGAATCAAACGAACGAATATACGTTGTTTTATATAGATTTCTGTCCGCTTTTTAATAATTTAATTAAATACTATTTTCCTTTAAATATTGAAGTTGAATTATTTATGCTTCTTATATTTTCTATATTTATTATATTGTCTATTCCAAGAAAGACGTTTTCCTAAGATTACATATAAAATGTATTTTAAATTGCGTTTTGAAATTTAAAAAGGTTAACCTGGTCTTGACATATTTACGTTTAGAAAAAACTTTCGTTTAAAATTGTATTAATTTAGTTTCAACCTCAACTTCTCATTATAGTTCAAGTACAGTAGAGCGTCGATTTTCCGAAAGTCAATCATCCGAAACGTCAATCATCCGAAAGAATTCCAGTCGGCAAATTTAAATTTTTGCCAGTGCTGTGGCGCTTCAATCTTTGTCTATGTCTTGGGCTACTCAAATATTTTACGTTTTTGATACTAAATTAACATCTGAAGTTAATTTTTTATTGTTTTTATATTTTTCAATATATTTATTTTGTTTGTACAAAATAAAAAAATAATTTTTTACGATACAATAGTCTTCGTTAGGCTTAACATCGAGGAAAATTCAACGCGAAGCGACACGCAACGGAAAAAAATTTCAACATCGGATACGTTAAACTATTTTTTCGTACACAAATCGGTTATCCGAAATATTAGTTAAACGAACAACCCCAGTCCCCAATTGATTCGGAAAATCGACGCTCTACTGTATTTCATATATTAATTCACTCTTGATTTAGTTTTGATAGAAACTTGGAGATTAACAATAGTTTTAATTTGTTAATGCTCCTCCGAATTGAAATTCTAAAGAACAACACAAAATTAAAATTGATTGCGTAAATTGTGTTTGAAAAATATTCAAATTAACGTTTCTATTTAAATAATGCTTAATGAATAAAAGTTAAATATTTTCAAGCATCGAAGTAATTTGTAATTCATTTAGTAAATTATTTCAATATTTCACAACGAATTTAAATGTCTTATAAAAATCAATTGACTCTATAAATCAAAGTATAACTTCACGTCGCGTTGCCAGTTAATCCGTGCTCGACTTTATGAGTAATATATGACTGATATTTTAAAAGTCGAAATATGATCAGCCATATGACGAACTTAATGTAAGGGCAATTCTCATCTATTACTTAATCACTTATTCAATTATTAACTTGGATTAGATTTAATCTTTGAAAAAAATACTGTTATAAACGATATATTCGATAAATGTAAACATTATTATATTGATAAACTGTAACTTGATAAATATTAAAAATTCAATAAAATTAATAAAATTACTTTTTCTAGTTTTGTTGTTTGTAAATCATCTGAACTAGAAAAAGTAATTTTAAACACTAGCTTCTATCCTAATTGACTATTGATTTCCAATATCACTATCAGTTTCTATTCTGTAATAAAACTTTTATATTATTTCTTTATTTGATTTCTAATAATCAATGCTACTTTTACAATCAATCAATTTTCTTTAATTTTTTTATAATTGAAGAATCTATACTTTATCGAGTAATAAATAAAAGACCTCATCCACGAAATGGAAGAAATAAAATAAGATTCCAAAGCCAAGAATGTCTTATCTCTGTTAGAAACTTGTAAGTTAAAGAATGAGCCATCAAAAAGAAATAAAGTTGTGTGGTTTAAACGTCTGTTCGACGAATTATCACTTCGTACATCGAAAAGAAAGAACATTGATACTCGTCAAAATAATTACGTCTGGAAATTCGACCAAATCGTGCCTTGTTATCGTCAACCTTACAGTATCAATCACTAGGAAGAAAAGTTGTTAAATGTGTTTTTTATATCGTTCAAAGTCGAGATTTAAAATTGTAAACTTATAACTGAGTAAATTTTAAAAAACTTAAACAAAAATAAATTACATTTTTAAGTGCGTTGTATATAAAATTTAATATTCTATAAGATCCAAATATTTTATTAGAAGAGATGTTCGTTCAATGCATTTTGTATTATTTATTCTCTTATAAAAACTGTATATAAGTTAGAATAGATCAGTAAATACGCATTATATAACTACATAGACAATAACGTGTTATATAAAAGTTGCCTAGATAATAACTTCTTTGAATTATGAGAAAGTATAAGAGGATATTAAACCATAAACATTTCTTATCTTGAAATAACCTAAATGCAGCTTTTTCTATCTAAACGTAACCTCTTGTACAGTACATCTATTCACTTTATAATTATCTACGATAAATAAAATAAGCTATTAAAGGATTAAAATATAAAAGAAATAACTAATTCAAAACAAGTTGAATGAATTATTTTTTTAATAAATAAATTTCAAGACGAAATTCAAATTATTATTTTCATTTATATACGTTAATAATGAATAAGTTTTTTTTGAATTTGTATAGAAATTAATTAATAATTTTGTTACAAAAACATTACATTGATAAATAATCTACTTTGTATTAACTAGAAATAATAAAAAATTAAAATATTTATTTATTTTATTATAATATAATAATTTAGTTGTTCGAAATTACTCTATACATTATTAATAAATCTTTTCTTTAATTCAGAATTATTCATGTAATAAACAATAAAATACTGTATATAAAGGAAAATATTCGAGAATCATAATTTGTAATAGATCCAAAACAGAGTAACGAAATAAATGACGATAGTATAAAATTCTTATTGTGTAATCATCATTCCATCGTCACTATTAAATATTTTATAATTAAAACTATTTTTTAAATTTTACTATTACTTTTTTCACTAAAATGCTCTTTATTAATATTTACAGGAATGATTGTGTTATGAATGATTATTGTGATGTCTAGATGTTATTCTTTCCTGCAATTCATCTTTTTATTCCTTATCAGCGATTTTTAACATACACTTTCATAATTTTCATCAAGTTTTCGGAAATGACTAACCGAAATATTCTGATGCCAGGATTCAATTTCAATTTCAATTTACCTCCCAAAGCGAAGGATGGCAGCTGAATCACCTTGGCCATCTGGCCTTACTTCGGGTTGAAATTAATTTATCTTTTCTAATTACAACAAAATTTCATTATTTTCCTCACAATTAAAATATTGTTAAATTGTAAATATTTTTAACTATTTAAAAAAGCTGTTAAGTTAGTTTTTGATATTGAAAACATATAAGAGAGTTATACAGTATATAAATTATTCACGGATAATAAAACAAGAATAAAAGTACAGAAAACTGGTTTAAATACCATCATAAAAGTATTAGCCTAACTTTCAATTAGAAATAAATAGAAAGGATCAGCAAAACTATAAATGAGAACCATTCTGTAAAGATACATTAAAACTAATTACTTCTAATAATGCATATTGCAAATATTTTGTGATGTAGGCCTATATAATATTTAAGACGAATATTAAATTATATATCAACATATATAACCCTCGATATATGAGATTAATTGGTTCCTCAAATAAAGCCTAACGCGTATATCGAAACCGCATATATTGAAATTAACAACAGGAAAAACTTAATTTGTCTGAATTCGTAATTTTTATATTTATATTATCTTGTGTGCAGTAAAAACATCGGAATGGAAGAAATATAATTTAAAAAAGTTATTGAAGAATTATTTAGTTAAACATTTTAAACAAATTAAACTACAGTGTAATTGCATACAAAAAGCGAAAACAAACTCATAGAAAATAACATTAAAAATTGATTATAGTGTGTTCAGACTAAACACTAGAATAGCACTTCAAAAAGACATAAAGTAAAAAAAAATTAAAACAATATTAGTATTTATCTCCTATTGCCTATATAGACGCTGCCTTCTTTTCGCATATTTTTCTGTGAAAGCTAAAGAATTACACAAATGTTTGCGGAAATTACAGTACATGCGGAGATAAAAATTATAATACCCGAATAGGAGTTAATACACTATAAGAACTAAAGTTTACTTTTGTTGAATTTCTCTCAGAACAGAACCGCACTGATGGAAACCTCATATATAGAGGATCAAAAGTACAGTACTGTACATTGTAAAATTTATAAAAATTTTACAATGTACTTTTCTTTTTACGATATAACATTTTATTTTGGATTAGGAATCAGTCTGTGTTATAGTGCTTCATTTTTATTCAAAATGACTAAACCATGCATTTGTATACGTTTTAGTTACATTGACACTTACAATACATGGAAAATATATTTGGATACGCCATTTTCAACAAAAGAGATAAATAGATGTTTTCGACATACAATACATAAGCTCTTAGACGAAATCCACCAATTTAAATTACTTACAATACTTAAAATTTGAAAAGTTATGAATAAAAGAAACGTGCATCTACATAACAGACATATTAAGATATTAAAAATTTAACTAATTACCTATCCTTAAACACGAAAAGAAACTTGTATTAGATATGGCGAAAGTAATTTCTTTAGAAACAATTTTAGTTTTTAAATCAAGAAAACCCACATATTTAATTAACTATAAAAACCTCTTTAATTGCTTTGCGCGAAGAAAACTTTATATAATCGTTACGAATGTTTTGTAAAAAATACAAAAAATAATTTTATCAAATAAAAAAATAGTAAATTAATTTTCTGTTTGTATAATATTCAATTACAGCAATATGTATAAGGCCTAAATTATCGGAAAAGTATTGTATATAAGTACATTAAAAATATTCCACTTTCAAAATTATCTTATAACTTCATTTAAACTATGATTAATTTATTATGAAATTTTAACTTAATGATGCAAAATCAATATTTTTATTGTATAATATTATTAGAATCAGCCTATAGAATTGCAGTACTCAATTTAATTATAGAGAAATCTCTTCGATTGCATTACGAAATGACTTTTCTGTGATCGATTATGTAGACAAATGGCACTGTTCTGGAAATTAATGGCATAGTTGTACGTCATTTGACTGGCAATAAAAACTATTTGGTCTGGAATAATTGCACAGAAATAAAAATCTCTTTATTTAATCCTTTTCAGCAAAAAGACATAAGCATTTCTTCTGACTATATCGACTCGTCCGTGTTAAAATATGTTTAAGGCGATATTTTAACTTTTCCTTAAAATAATAATATTGAAATATTTTCAGAAAGATTGTTCCAAAATCTGAAATTAAATAACTGAATATTATATTTTAACAATATTTTTACATTGAATTGTATAAAGTAATAAATAATCTTATACTTTAAAATTAAATTTCTATCATTTTACAGCATTGCTTATTATGTGTTCATACCAGAAATGTTTTAATAATACTTAAAGACTATTTTTAAATAGACGATTTCGTATCATCTTATTAGAAGAGACTGGGGTTAAATTTTATTTTGTATCAGGAGAATTGGTGGAGAAAACTTAGGTCTTTTTATATCAATCGATAATGCAATCTATTTGCTACTAAATGATTTAATTGTACAGCATTCAGTATTTCCGGTGGTGCGGGATAACAGTGGACATTACCTGGGACAACAACAGCTATAAAGTTGCCAAAATTTTGCAAACAAATAAAATATAATTTATTTACACGTATCCATTAGAAGTTGAAATACATTAGATTCATCGATTTATTAAAAAATGAAAACCAACGTCTAAAATCAGTACACTTTTAGGTAGCCATAGTCAGGAGCAGATCCTGACTATGGCAATCTAAAATTGTATAGTATTATGAAGAAAACCGAGTAAATACACCAAAAAGTGAACCTCCAGGCAATTCTGTCCGTGATTGCACCGAGTGTTCAGAGTTCCATGTTTGATTGTAATCAGCTTTGGAAAGACAGCCTTTATCTATTAAGTAAGTAAATGTCTCTTCAATTCGAAAAAAGGAATCCTTCGGTAGACTACCTCACAGCTATTCAGGTTATAAAACGCCTTTATTCTTTTTTCACAGATGCATTTCTTACCGAAGGATTCCTTTTTTCGGATTGAAGAGGCATTTACTTACTTAAAAAATAATATAGCTACCATTAGAAAATTCAACAGCCTTTATCTATATTTTGACATTTGGTAAATAAGTAGAAAATCATCGTCCACATCCGTAGAGATATCTAAAAACTTAATGATAGTCACATACCTGAAAGAGCAAAATCTTTCAAAAACATCGATTACTTCCCATGCTATGGCGATATTAAAATTAACTAAAATACACTGAAAGATGCGATACAATGTATTAAGTTTTATTAATTGGAAACAATAATTAATTTTGCTCATTTTTAACTTTGTAAAAGTTACCGGTTTATGAAACGAGACGACAAAAAATAAAATAACGCGATAACCAATGGCTCTCAGAAAAATTTAAATTTGAATAGTTCCACCAATAAAAATCGTTTCGTTTCTAACTGGTAAACAGAAATGAGATATTTACTTTTATATTATTTTAAAGAATTAATAAAGCTTTGATTGCAAAAAAAACTCTCGTTAGTGGGCGATCGCATTTCTGGATCCGCCTTGCACCTGTCCAAATTGATATAAAGTCTTAATGAATAGAACTAGAAACTTTTTGATATAAAAGCTAACTCTCATAATCTTGTCTATCGTTGACAATTATTGAAGCTATAATTTATATAGTTTTATAAATCTACCATCTTGAACCAAAAACACAACATAATTTATAAGTACTCTGAAAATAAACTTAAATAATATATTATTTACGTAGTTTTCTTTACTCTTGATAAATTTACTTACATTTTATATAGTTTCTGATAATCCGAATTACAATTATAAAAAAATAAATAATAAGAGTAAATACAATTCATAAATTAAACACTAAAATATTGTAAACAAATTCATGAGTGGGTTTCAAATGGCATTTATTCTTAATGTTTATTTGCTATGATTTTATTAATAATTAAATTCCATGTTACATTTATTAAATATTTATTTATTTATATTGGATTATTTAATTAAATAATATCGTNATCTATTTTAAATTAAATATTTAAAAATAATTTGTCATCTACTCCTATAAACCGGATGAAAACAATTCGCTCACGATGTTATAAAAAAATCATAATTTTTAAAAATAAATTTAATTAAATTTTTTTATTATAAAATAAACAAAAATCTTTATAAAATTTTGTCTTTTAAGTTATTAATTTAGTGTGACATTCAATTTTAAAAACACACTACAATAAGCCCTCGTTTTACGAAGTGGTCAGCTCTCCGGGCAACTGTTCGTAAAGTGAGTCGTTCGTAAATTGAGGTAAAATCATAATGTATTTAAATGAGGTTAGTTCTTTCACTATGAAAATTGATTACGGAAAGTTAATAAATTTTTAATTTTAATGAAAATGATGACTATTTATAATTATTTTACAAAAATCTTTATAAAATTTTGTCTTTTAAGTTATTAATTTAGTGTGACATTCAATTTTAAAAACACACTACAATAAGCCCTCGTTTTACGAAGTGGTCAGCTCTCCGGGCAACTGTTCGTAAAGTGAGTCGTTCGTAAATTGAGGTAAAATCATAATGTATTTAAATGAGATTAGTTCTTTCACTATGAAAATTGATTACGGAAAGTTAATAAATTTTTAATTTTAATGAAAATGATGACTATTTATAATTATTTTACATAAATAATGTAAATAAAATGAGACAAAATTATAAATTAAAACATTTATAAACTGTGGCATAATGAAGAAGCGTTTAAGAGATGCGCCTGGTTGAGGGTCATTTACTCCGACAAACTTCAAGGGTTTTCGGGCTATATTATTAGCCAGAAAACCCTCTTATTTTCCCAGTTCTTAGCCAGATATGTGGTCTATTTAGCTTTTTTAACTCTCTTCCAACATGTTATCATATGATTTGACAGCATTTGGAACTGTTTGGAAGAAAGCGCTACGTTCCAATTTAGGATCATAATCATAAAAAGACTCAGGCAATTTGTGCCTGTATTAAAAATTTTTAAAGTGCCGTTGTGGTAAGAGATCCGAGTGATGTCATTTCCTTAACTGTTTGTCCTTTTCAGTGTTCTCTTTAACAAGTTATGCTGCCAGCTTTTCCAAAACTGTCTTTGAAAATGTCTTCAAAACTGATTGACATCATCAATGTTAAAATTTCCAATGTGAACTTTCTTGTTATTCTATACTCATCATTAGTTATATCTGAAAGAGATTCGAATCCAGTAAAGGTCAGACACCATTCGTACGTGACTGTGACACTTTTTCCTAATATGCTAAAATCAATAATGACGTCAATGTACGCTGTAAACTCTCTCCATTTACGTCGAATTTCATCCATGCTAATATGTACAGTACTACATTACTAACATTTAACTACTTTGCAAATTAGGCCTAATCTCAACAATTACATTTTCTGTGAGAAGTAACAGTTGGAACCATCCTTCCTTCTATTAATATTATTTTTTTCTCGATACATCTGTCAATGCCTGTATTTCGGAAGAAGTAAAATGACGCCTTTTTTTCTCTCTTCCATTTTATTACAGAAACTTACGCCGGATACAATTGGCGCCATTTGAAACTTTCTGGACTATTTTCTTATTGGACGAAACAGTAAACCTGGAAATCAGATCATTGATATTTTGTCGTAAATAGTACGAAGAACTATGTGAATTGCAGATGCTAAATGTCGCAAATTTGTTGTATTTAACTATGTCTCGATAAAACAATGTTGAAAATAACACTTTGGTGAATCCGGACTCGTTCAAGAGAAAAAAAAAGAATTTTTTAAAGGAAATGCAACAGCAATATTTCTTAGACAAAGAGGCACGATATGAACTGAGGATACTGAAATCTTCAGCAGAAATCTGACTCTCTGCAGTCCGCTGAACATACACTTGATTTATAATTTTTCAAAAGTCTTCTGATGACCTTGTAGTTTGCAATTGTTTACTTATAATAGTCTAATATTTTTTCTTTTTGGATCTACATAATAAACGAAAACTAATTTTGTAATTAATATATTTAATTAAATTCTCATTCGAACGAGATCTGCAAAGCGGGAGCGAAAAATCACAGCAGTGTCCCATCACACTAAACGAAGTCATCATTACCAGAATATCCAAAACACCCCCACACTTAAACCGTGCTTGAAAACTTAACTTCCTGCTTATTACAGTTTTGGATGAGTTCGTTATACGATCGGCGGATGAATCTATGTCATATTTTCATATTGGACTGAAAAAGATGACTCGTCAAATCAAATTGTCCTCCGCCATTGAGCTATCATCGAAGATAGAGGTCCCTGGCCCATGCAAACTGATTATTTCGTTGAACTGGCGTCAACATAGGTTTTCGCATACTCTTGTATGAATCGTAATCCATGTCATGTAATCTGTTGCTTGCAGTTCGTGAAATACAGATTCGAGATTTATTCGTTTGCTTTACAGTTCTGCAGCTTTTACAAACGTATCAGGTCGGTATTTTCACGACAAGCCGATGCAAAATTCCATCTTTCCTGACAGTAGTCGTTGGCGATCTGCTATTACTGCATCCAGGCGCGATAGAATCGGTTTATTCATAGTGTTCGAGGAACATTCTGACAATAGACTTGCTCAAACACAATTCCTGAGCAATTCTGCCGTATATCTGTTCCATGTTTCTAGAGGATTTCTTAAAGTCCTCACTTTTGTCTTACCATTTTTTCGCGTTTTGCACAACACAATATTTTATAGTTTCCTTCGTTTTCATATTGTCAGCTGAGCAATACACATTTGTATGTTTAACCGAGCAACATCTGCCTAATGCCGGGTGCTCGTAAATTTATTGCCTAGATTTTTCGGAGGAGTAATGCTTTCAGACATATATGGAGATGCCTGTTACAGTGATTGAACCAATTTTTTCGTAAAGCTTATCTCAAGAAGAGTACCTTATTTATTAAACGAGTTTCGTTTCAAATACAAACGACTCCAGTTTTCTTACTGTTTATAACAACCATAAATGGGTGCGCCTTTATTTATTTGCACAGAAAAGGTATAATCGAACAAGACACGCAGCTCTGTTTGAGCTGTGTGTCGTGTGGGGAGCAATAAATCTTAAAACCAAATTTACAGATTAGGAATGCACTAACCATACGTATAATATACATAAAATAATATATTTCAACGAGAAAGCGCCCGATCTGTTGTTTAGCTGTCACGCTGCATTATCTTTTATGACAACGATTTGAATTTATTACACAAGTTTGTGAGATTCACTTCAATCGAAATCTGGATTTTGTTTAAAAAAATTTTACGATATCTGAATCTTCTAGCAAATGCAGACGACAACTAGAAACAACTGAACACTGTTTAGAAAGACATTCCAGAAACAAGAATAAAAAAACTGTTAAAAGAAAATTGTCTTGTAGATTAAGCAAGATTATACAAGTGATTAGTGATTGTTAATAGCTGTTCATATGTTTCTGTCAGCTTTAACTTTCCAATGAAAATACATTAAATGTTTTGATTTTGACAAAAAGTATTGCACAAAACATTACAAAAGGTATTAAAAATTTACAGCAAAGTCGTATTCATAGCAAATATATTTGGAGTTCTTTTAAATGTCGAATGAATAAAAATGCTGTTTATTTAAATGTTTTTCTATATAAAACGTACAAAACATATTTATAAATTGATGTACACTCACTCAGCATTAGTATATAAATCAAAAAACAACACCTTAATTTGCTGAGAAAAAATTTAATGTAAAGCAAACGTTTTCAGCAAAATCAGTTGGCCATCGTCAGGCTAAGAACATTCGAATATAAATAAAATAGAACAAAATTTAAATACAAATAAAATAAAATAACGAGCGAAGTATATATATAAATGTATAAATAGACGGGTATAATGCATTACCTTTCCTCAAAAATTGTCGTAATCCCAGGCCAAGTATGCCGAGGTTGTTTGCTTTTGCCAAGACCCATAAAGAGGGTAAAGAAATGAGACCTATAGTTGAAAGATGCAGAGGACCAACGTTTATTCTTGAAAAGAAATTACATAAGTTTCTCACTTCGCACATCGAGAGTAATGTACATGTAGCACAGGATCCAAAGGAGGTTGTTAATGAAATACAAGATATAATTTTAATGGATAATGAAATTGGAACTGTGATGGACTATGAGAGTTTATACCCGTCTATAAAAATTGAATCATGCAGGTTAGCACTTTTAGATTTCATGCGCAGCAAGAACCCAGAATTGGCATGTTACAATAATGAATTAACAGAAATAGCTAACCTTATTTGTTATGAATCGTTTTTCACCTTTAACGGCCATCAATATAGACAAAAAAGAGGAGTCCCTATGGGAAGTCCCATGTCGGGACTGTTGTGTGAGCTTGTATTAAGAAGATTGGAAAAAAGCGCTCTTTCTGTATTCTTAAATGACATTGTTTACTTTAAAAGATACGTTGACGATGTCTTTGTAATTTGGAAGAATGACAAAAAAATCGATGATTTTATTAGCATGATCAATAACAACGATGATGGCCTCATGCTGAAGATTGAACAAAAAAATGCTTCACAGATACATTTTTTGGATATTGACGTTGAGTTCAAAGAAGGGCACTTGGCCACTAAGGTATACGTAAAACCGACGCATAGCCCTCTGTACATTCCGTCCCACTCTAATGATCCTTACCAGTACAAAGTGGCTGCCTTCCGTGCCCTTATCCAAAGGGCCTTTCTCTATTGCAGTAGTGTGTTGGATAGGCAACAGGAAATTAATAGAGTATTAAATATTGCCAGATCGCTAGGGTACAGGAGAGATATGATAATAACATTGGTAAAAAAATACAAAGTAAACAAAACTAAGGCTCAAAAATGCGATTTCGGCAAAATTACAAAATTCACGTATGATAAAAAGAGAAAAGACATCATGAAGGAAATCTCAGTCCGCAAAAAATCCAAGTTAATTTTCAAGAGAGCTCCTAACCGGTACAAATTATTAAGGAACGACAAAGACAGAGTAGATAAAGAAAAAAGAGCTGTAGTATACAGGATTCCTTATGAAAATCGTGAATTAGACATCAATAAAAATTATATTGGTGTCACTAATAGAAGTTTAGGAGTCAGATTAAAAGAACATAAGTATAATATCAGCAAGGGATCTAGTGCCACTAT
>NW_019386410.1:1639-55988 GCF_000671375.1 Centruroides sculpturatus | reverse complement strand
ACAAATTACTATAATTGATTCCATATTGTATTATACTGTATCAATATTTCGCTAATCGATAGAACCACGTGTCATACTATCATCCAGAAACAACATAGAAGAATTTATAATTCGATTTTATACCATAATTTTCTGGTATATTTTACATTTATAATTGAATCTATACTTTTATGTTGAATTTAAAAAATGCAATAAAACCTGTTCATATATACATATCTCCACTTTATAGAAAAATGTTTAAATAATTTAGAAAATATTATTTTAAAATCGATTTTTTTAATGATACATTTAATCATACGCCTCCATGTTAAACATCGAATATTCTGAACGTTACAGTGAAAGAAAGATGATTTCGAAAGTTAATTGCAAAATCAAATGTAATAAAGCAATAAGAGATTAAAATTCCATCGTTTTTCTCACAAATCTACAAAAACTTCATATTATCCATACGTTGAAGAATAAAGAAATAAATAAAAAGAAAACTCGGGAATAATTTCAAAGAATCGTAAAATTGTCCATAATCATTAATGCAAATAATGCAATCAACGTGTGTTAAGTATTGCATAAATATACGCTAACTGATTAATTCGTAAGGATGCTTGGTAATATCTAATATTTTTCAATACATCTGTTGAAAAATATTATACACACACACATATGGATTCAGAAATCCATATATATATATATATATATATGGATTTCTGAAATCCAATAAGAAGTTTTCTTTCAAATTTTAGATGTTCTATAAATGATACACGAACATAAATTGAAGATTGTCGGGTAAGCGTGTTCAATGCTTTAATTTGAAACTAATTTAGAAATATTATAATATCTTTTAAAAACTCTGCTTATTGTAATCAATAATTCGGGTAAATAAGCCTTTTTATGCTTTCTAGCAGCCTGAAAGTGTAACCGATAACGTTATATTATTATTGGTCTTAACCANAATGACCAAGTTAAAATGTTAATGGAATGAAAAATATTTTTCTAATTTCATTATTACAATTGGGAAACGTGTCTGGACTCCAATAAATCGAAATAATAATCTTAGCTTAGAAAATATCTTGCTAAAATATATGCTAATTATTGTTTATTATTTTCAAATATTTTAATTTATACGCCATTTAATTAAATTATAGAATTATAATTCGATACGTGAGGGTGTCGGAATTGAAATAAATTTCCCTATCAAAAAAGAAGTTGAATTTGTTTCTTTCGTAATTCAAGTACTGTAAATGATTGATGATTGCTATATATATTTATATTATATGTTAATTAAATAATAATAATATATTTTCTTATTGTTTTTAGTGTCGCTTCAAAGTCTTGAAGGTCGTTTGTGTTTCTGTTTTTCTGTAAAATGAATGGGTTCCAGGGATATCAAATAATCATCTCGATTCTGATGAACACTGCAGTTTCTTCGGTGAGTTTTATTTGTCTGAGATGAATCAGAATAATATAAAGTAATTAAAATTTAATCCAAAGGATGGAAAACTTTTTCGTACAAAAGACAATGCGATAAAAAATATCGCATCGTCTCTTGTACAAAAAGTTTTCCATCCTTTGGATTAAATTTTAATTTCTAAATAAACATTTTCCTAGGCCCCATGAAGCTATAACGCACCATTGGTTAATGATAACAACAACAACAACAACAACAACAAATAAAAAACATACTTTTACGATTTAAATTCTATTTTTATTTAATAGAAAACAGTTAAACACTTGATACTGTTTTTTAGCCATTATAGAATGAATATAAGGGCTTATTCGTGAGATAGAAACACGGAGATAACTTCTAATCTAAATGCAGTTTTTGAACTTATTCTTCACAATGTTCATCTTTAAAAATACTTCCAGTTTTCTTAAATAGTCCTACATATAATTTTTATATGTAGGACTAATACCGAAAATTTTTGCCATGCATATGTAGAATACTAGAAATATATTTTGAAATTTGAAGTCCTCATTACATCGTAAGTCTACGTAGTGTTCATGTATGATCAACCACACTCACTGGAAGCGATACATATGAATTTAGAAAAAAGGGCACTCGTTAGAAATTTTATTTTAACATTATTTAAACGTAGAGAAACTTACAGATTTACAGCTATAATTCTGTCCACTTGCTGGAAGAAAATCTCTCTCACGAACCTCCTCAGCAATTCTTCTCCATCAGTTTCACTGGTTGTATTCTCTTAGCCCATTGCCACTCAAATATTGGACAATAACTAAAAAATCGAATTATTTTTATAATATTGTTGACTATATTTGAGAGTGGGATATTGTTCTCATTTTATATATATCCATTCAAGGTTCGAATTTTTGAATTCTGCTTCGATTTTAGTCTCATCGGCTTGGCTTCGACGCTTGACAGGGAAGACCATTCTACTGGCGCTTTTCATCCTACTTATCTTAGTATAACGGACATGTAAAATAAAGGAGGAGATATTTTCTTTTTAAATATTTTATTCGAACATCATGTAAATAATTTCGTAAAAATTAATTAGCATCAATTCGTTAATCTGTTCTAACTTTCGATTAAACTGTTCATACCCTATGGTGTTCAATCCTCCTATATCGGGATGTCGAATTCTAGAAATTATCGTGGTATTCATTTCTACATTGATGTCATCAAATCTGTTCATTTATCTGGTATCAGAAACGAGGATTAATTTCCAATTTGATATCACGATGTCCCCATTCATTTATCCGGTATCATAATGTACGGAGGTCATTTACCCATTGACGTCACGGGGTAGTTTTCCATCCGTTAGATATCGGAATGCGAGGAGATCACTTCCCTATTGACGTTACGCAGTCTTTTTACGGTATTAGGAACAAAGGTCACTTTCTCCTTGACGGATTAGGTGTTATCACGTTAAGTGAAGTTACGTCACGATAGGTCACGTTAGATATTAGGTGTTATCACTCGACGTTTTCATCGCAATGTCTCCATCCATGATATATCGGAGAACAAGATCTGTTATTGTTAAGGGACTTCATCCACCCGTTCGATATCAAGAATTTTAGGTTACTTACCAATTGACGTCACTAGGTCCATCCAGTGTCATGACTAACGGAGGTCACTTTCCCATTTACGTCACTTGACCTATGACTCTATATCCATCCATTCGGTATTAGAAACGAATACCGAGGTCACCATCCATCTAACATAAATCAGGACATACAGATCGCTTTCCTGTTGACGTCATAAAATCTTCTACCATCCATTTGCAGATGCAGGAAGTTCTTTTTCTACTGAAAATGTCCTCATTGTCCTTTCCTCAAGCGATATGAATATTATTTTATTATTGGGACGTTCGGAATTGAATAT
Organism: Centruroides sculpturatus; assembly: GCF_000671375.1. Lineage (NCBI taxonomy): Eukaryota > Metazoa > Arthropoda > Arachnida > Scorpiones > Buthidae > Centruroides > Centruroides sculpturatus. Next base: position 52,651 of record NW_019386410.1, on the reverse strand, counting down.
GAAATTACAGTATTTATATTCAATTAACGGATGTACCCAAAAGATCCAACAATTATATTCAATTAAATTACGTATCTGAAATATGGATTTGTGTAAACGATATTCATATAAATGCCTCGAATCACTAATATTGTTGGCTATTGTTTTGCTGATGACGCTTCAATTTCTAACATTTGTATTGCTGTGTCATGCCAAGCCAAAAAAAGTTATCATTTTGCGATAAAATGGCTAGAAAAATGTGAATCAACTCCATTGAATCTTTTATTGTATGAAACTTTTACGATCAAATTACAGTTTAGGGGTCGTCCTTTAATTACCAATGTACAGTTTAAGGGAGAGAGGGATCGCAAAAGTATATCTTTGCATACGATGAAGAGGGAGGGAATCCAGGCATTGTCTACGTGTACTATTTTTAGTGGTAACTAGCAGACCCCGCCACGCGTTGTTCTGGCTCAAAATGTATCTATTATAAATTTATAACACTTCCCCCGTGGGGGTGGGGGAAATTTTTCGAAGAATTTCTTGTTAGTGTACATTCTCTTGACGTACCCTATTAAAACGCAATCAAAAACGCAAAAACCCACATCTAAAATAGTATAAATAGAAGCAGAGTTCTTTACCGTAAGCCTTAATCCTAACCATCTCCCTTCAGTGGGGTTGAATTTCGACACGTATATTATATAAAAACACGTGCGTATTCGAATGCAGCGTTGTGTCAAAATTTCAAAGGAATCGGTAGGAACAAACGAACATTACATTTTTATTTATATAGATAGATAGAAGATGATCTGCTTTAATTCATTTTCACAGAAAAGCGTAATGCCTCACAGAAAAGCAAACTTATGGCGTCGTACTCGTAGCGCCATCTGTTGGACATAAAAGTCTTAACCATAGATGATATCATTTAATTTATATGAATGTTTAACGGAATAATATACAGCGTATGTCCACCCTGAAGTTCCATTCTAAATATTGGTGAAAGAATTTTTGAAATCGGATGAGTAGTTTCGGAGATTACCTGCTACATCCAAACTTACTTACTTACATACTGTACTTACTTACAAACATTACCTCTTTATAATATTAGTATAGATAGAAGCATAAAAACTTGTTCTTACAAATCCATTTACTGTCACGTGAATAAACTATCAGAAAATATTTTTCAGAACTTTTCAAAGTCGTTTCTTCAATGTCGACGGAGCATGTGAACAATTGCACACATAATTAAAGGGGGAAAGAAACTGTATACGATAGGGAAGGAGGCGGTCGGAAATAAATTTATATTTACTGTATATACAGTAATTATAAATTCATTTTAAATATAAAATAAGTAATGTTACGTCCACGAGATGGCGCTATATTCAGCTCAGTGACCATTATTGTTCTCACCCTTCGTTTTCGTTCTAGGGACAACTGCTTCCGATAGGGCGGTGTTTCGGTCGTTCGGTAGGCTAAATAGGCGAGTGTCGAGTTAGCCCGTGTGTATTTTAAAGGGGTTTTTGTATATCGTTTTTAATTATTTCAGTGGTATTTTTTTTTTTTTGAGGTTATGCAACACTCGATTGTCGATTCGGCTTCAGATCGTCGGTTTTTACGAAAAGGCACGTATACATTTAGAATCGGTGGATTTCTAGCAAGTGGGATGTGAAAATGTCACGCACAGAGGAGTTATGACAGCAAAAGTTGTAGATTTTTACATCACTTGCGAACTGCAAATGATGTAAAAATGTACAAAAGCAAAATGTAGAAACAAGATATTTGTCAAGAAAGGTGGAGAAATCGGCTAAAAAGTTGTTCCGCATACATTAAATTCGTAACAGTAATAAAATTTTGGATAATTTTATGTAAATATTGTTAATAAACTGGATATTGAAGTACAGTATATGCTATATTAACTTTTATTGTTCTAACACAAACAGTTTTATTGGGGGAAAAAAAAATCATTTCTAACTTTTGCTTTCTTATCTATTTCTATTAGTTAAAGATATCATTTTTCTCTTTAAAGATTATTTTCTTTCTTTCGATTTCTATGTCATCAATATAGATTCCAACTATAACTCATTTATGGAATTTCGGTATAACAGTAACAGTGGGGTGATAAACTTTTTATAATGTTTTTTAATGCATTTCCTCAATAATATATACAAGTGTACTTGTAGTTGTGTAGATGTTTTTATTATTGTATACATATTTTAATTTATCTTATAGTAATGGTGGTGCCTAAACTCCCGGCATTCGGCTAACTTCTTCCAGCTAATTCGGTCGCCGGGCCAAATTCGACTCAAGGCACACGTTTATCTGGACCACAGATTTATTTGGTACATTACTTATGAAGAGAGCTTGTCCTAGGAATTGCGAGGACCTAGATAAAAATTTTTTTGAAGTCCATTAAAAGAGCGATGGGAGTAGAGTAATGGTAAATTTATTTAGGTTTACAATAATATGAAAATTTTTAATATAGAAACAGGCATTGAAACATATAATAAAGTAATAAAAATGTATTCAATACAATAGATTTACAGTAAATTATAGTTCTCGATCAATTTTAACTGAAAATGATCGTTTTGCAAATGCGGCAGATAGCGGCACAGTTATATTTTCAACAATTATCGATTTGACGATTTGAATACTGTACTAAAATATACTACCAAATTAGCAAGAGGGATCGCAAGCCTCCTCTCGAGGCTCTAGGCATCGTCTTTTTTTTTTTGCCTGTACGGAACGGCTTATAAATGGTAGACACACTTAACATTTTGTATACATGAAATATACAAAATATTTGTGATACTCTTACGATTTATGTACAATTTGATCTGCTTATCGAAAGTTTGGGCACCATTGATATAAGTGGTGCCCAAACTATAATGGCTTACAGAGTACAGGAAAATGGTTACAGGGATATGTATGTTTTTTACTCTCTATCTTAAGGTTACGTCACAGGCACATAATAGATTCTGGCAGGCTCGCGATGTGAGAAACGGGACTCAAATCAGAAATTCATGAAAACTTCTAAGGATTCCAGCAAAACTTGATCTCGGATTCCTCGGAGCGACACACGTGCATTCTACTCCTCTGTAACTATTGGCCGCCTTAGCTATTTGGCCCGAAGTTACAAAGATTTGTCAGCGATAAGAAACTAAAATTAAATATGACATTAATATTCATGTCTCAAATAGATTAGAAATGAATTTTTATCGAACAATTTCCATTCGTAGTAAAGTTGCCATCACGAAAACGTGTCGTAATTTCCATACATAAACCGAATCTCATTGAAAATTAACTTCTAGCGACATTACTCAGAAATTTTTAGTAGCAACAGATTAATAAATAAAATACACATTTCAAAAATAATATTAATAATAATAATAATAAACAATAATAAGAAAAATCGATTAATAAAAAAATATGTAATAAACACAAATTGAAATGTAACTTAAAAGTAATTGGTAATAATTATTATAATTAAAAAAAATATATTTAAATTTCAAACAAGATTTAAAAATTCCCTATAATTAATTATCAATAACATATTTTTGTACACATAATTCCGATTTGTTTATGTTNTAATGTAAACTCTCTCTCTCTCATGAAAAGTGATGGTGTCTATAACTACTTTGTTTCACTACCAATAGAATGTATTTTCTTTAACAAATAAACAGGTATTTGTTAAAGAACAGCTTCTGTGTCTACAGAATGGAACACAGTGGTGTCATCTTGACAAGGGCACTAGAGAGGTGTTGACCCTGTGATCACACATAAAGAACTCTTTTGATATTTGTTACAATATGAATATTACAATATTTGCTATCTGGTCTAAATGCAACACAAAAAAAAATTAAAATGTTACTGATGTATAGAAAAACAGACAATATTTTGTAAAATTTAATATTTACATAAATGGGAAAACATAGTATGAATTGTAAGACCTATGTTAAATATAATCACTATAAAAATGGAAAAGTAATCTTTTTATTCTCTTATATAAATGGAAAAGTTAAAAAAAATTTTGATTCCAGAAGAATTTTTACAAAAAAAACGACTATTCTTTTCAAACAACACACAAAATCTCTTACCCTATTTCAATGAGCAGACCATATAGACTCTAGTGACATTTTTGAGAATAATGAAACATCAGTATGAATATAATTGAGCAGAAAACAATGGAAATGAATTATCTGTTCAAAATTAACTCACTAATCTCAAAATTTACTTAAAATTTAATTGAAATCAAACTATATTGCTAAACATCATTAAAGTTTTTTTTATAAAACAAATTGTAAAAGTACAAAATATTAAAGATGGGTGAAAAAAAGCTGAATCATTTAAAATGTAATAAAATTAAATAAATAAATTTTTTTATTTTGCACTTCTAGCCATTATCGATGTATATTTTGTTTGTACACGTATTTCTGTTGGTTCCAGTTCGATGTGCTTTGGATTGTAGTTGGATACACAAACTTGGTCAACTGTGATAAAACAAAAATAACAGGTTTTGAATAATAATAAATACTAAGTTTATAGTAATTGCCAAGAAAAAGTTCAAGATATTTCTTTATTTGGAATAAAAACATAATTGGATATTGATAGATACATTGAAATACTGTATATACAAAGTTTTAGAATGCATTTTAATGTAATAAACTATTTATTTTCCAGCATGGAACTTGTGAAAATTACGGCGTAATATTAATGTTGTATGTTACATAATAGTAAGTTGTATTTAAAATATAATAAGTATGTCCATAAAACAAAAATTTCTTTAGGTATAAAAAAATATGCAATGTTAAATTCTGGTTTTAAAATTCTTCAGTATCCAGTTCATCTAAAACAAAATAATCTTTATTTGGCTTTGATATATTTAAAGGATGTATTTGGATTATTAAACCATTTTATAATCTGCTTTAAGGATTTGCTATGTATTATTTTATATTAATCTTAACTTTTACTCTAGTTTGTTTCTTCTGTTTATATTTTTGATTGAAGCATGGTCAATCTATTTTATAAATAATGCTTGAAATTTAATTTTTATAAAGAGACAAATAAATCGTAAATGTTTTCCGTTTTGGATTTAACACATCACAAATCATGGTAATTACAATGCACTCTACCAAATTAAATCCCTACTAAATTGCAATGAAAAGAAACATCTACATCAAGAGTAGGTTTTGAGTCTAAGATTTCATAAACAAGAAACGGTACTCTAACAAATTTTGTCACTAAAATGATGGCAGAATTTGCTAAAGCATTTTTGATATTATGAATGTGATAATTTTATATTAATTAATGTGTGTAAAATCTATGATAGATAATTTAATATTACAGGTTTTATCAATAACTAATTTTTGATAGTTCTCTGTGATATAGGTTGAAAAGATAGATAACTTGGTTTAAGGTTGTGAACCAAGTTAGTTACTGGCAGTCCAACAGTTTGGCATGTTTTCCAATGCTGATTTAGCTTATACATACAATTACTCTGGTTCTTATGCAAGTTCTGTATTTTTATGAAAATTTGAAATATTTTGATATCATTTGCAGCTTATTTGCTTAATTAACCTTATTGAAGAAAAAATTGTCTCAACAATCCTTGAAATTCTTGATCACTTTAGTATTTTGCAACAGTTATGTTATCTTTTTGGGTTTGTCTCAAAGATTCTTGTTTCTTACATACATGAATCATGTAATATCATAAACTGAATAATTTTATACTTACTAGCACTTGTAAATTATCCAGTTCCAGCAGAAAATGTTAATTGCAAATGTTTTTGATCTTAAATTAATTAAAAACCTACTAATGTGAGGTAGGAATAAGGACTTATCACACCAGTGATAATAAGCACAAACACCCAGGTATCGATGGAATACATTTAATAAAACGAGAAGGGGTGTACATTTAAAACGATTAAATTAACAATTGACATGAAATAACCAAAATGCATTTCGGACTATCGGAATAGTCCCTCTTCAGTTGGTATACATATATAAAAAGGTGAGATACTTAAAATTATACAAGACAAAGGAACCGTTATAAAGGTATGATCATTGAGCAATAAATGGGTGTAGAGGAGACAGACTTAAGGTGGCTTCATTATGTTACATGGTAGCTTGACATAAGGGTTACTATTATAAACAGTATTACAAACTATGATAAATAGACCATTTAATAATTTAGTTTTTAATTGTTAAATATTATAAAAATTATAATTTGTTTAATTACAAAACATGATTTTCTTTTGTAACCATTTAATATGATAATGATAATGATTATCATCATATTATTGATTCCTGATATTGTTGATTATCATGATTATTTTGTATTAAAAATGAATTGGAATTTTCTCCTTCATTCTTTGAAATTTAAAAAAATCATATTGAATTATAATAATAATTTTTCAGAAAATTTTAGTTTAAAGTTACTCCAGTATAATCTTGTCATAAAATTCAGCATTATGTATTCACAGATTTATCAATTATACTACTAATAAAGTTATATAAAAAAAAAACCAAAAATGAATATGTACATTTGCTTTTATTATACAAAATGCCATCAAATTATATTCATTATAAGAGATTGACAGTAGTATCCAGTTTCAAGTAATATCACTAAAACTGATAAAAGAAGCTGGAACATCTTAAATGATTATAAAGAAAAAATTCTAAAACATCCAGGACAAAATATAAGCAAGGTTGTGGCCAAAGTTTTTATCTCTACAATATGAATGTCGAACATCAAGCATTGCTATCTTCTAAGCAGTGCTCAATGTTAGACATTCACGTTTTAGAGATGAAAACTTTGGCCACAACCTCGCTATAGTTTTATAAAACAAATTGTAAAAGTACAAAATATTAAAGAGACTTATATGAATAAATGTATTCTTGTAGTCTTCCTTGTCATCCTTTTCACAATCAAAGGAACATTATCTACATTTTTTTTTTGTTTTTCTTTAGAGCCACCACAAACTAGCACTTTGCGAGAGCAAAATGCTAGCAAACGTGTGCTAGCACAACTGATGACATCAAAGGCTCTGCCCCTTTCTTCTCACGAAACTTTTACCTGATATACATAAATATAGGTGGGGAAGTAGCCTATAAAGAAAGGCCAACTCCACTAATGTGAATTTTGTTCCTTCAATTGTGATAAGGATGACAACAAAACCTACAAGAATACATTTATTCATACAAGTTTTTAATATTTTGTACTTTTACAATTTGTTTTATAAAAAAAACTTTAATGATGTTTAGCAATATAGTTTGATTTCAATTAAATTTTAAGTAAATTTTGAGATTAGTGAGTTAATTTTGAACAGATAATTCATTTCCATTGTTTTCTGCTCAATTATATTCATACTGATGTTTCATTATTCTCAAAAATGTCACTAGAGTCTATATGGTCTGCTCATTGAAATAGGGTAAGAGATTTTGTGTGTTGTTTGAAAAGAATAGTCGTTTTTTTTGTAAAATTTCTTCTGGAATCAAAATTTTTTTTAACTTTTCCATTTATATAAGAGAATAAAAAGATTACTTTTCCATTTTTATAGTGATTATATTTAACATAGGTCTTACAATTCATACTATGTTTTCCCATTTATGTAAATATTAAATTTTACAAAATATTGTCTGTTTTTCTATACATCAGTAACATTTTAATTTTTTTTTGTGTTGCATTTAGACCAGATAGCAAATATTGTAATATTCATATTGTAACAAATATCAAAAGAGTTCTTTATGTGTGATCACAGGGTCAACACCTCTCTAGTGCCCTTGTCAAGATGACACCACTGTGTTCCATTCTGTAGACACAGAAGCTGTTCTTTAACAAATACCTGTTTATTTGTTAAAGAAAATACATTCTATTGGTAGTGAAACAAAGTAGTTATAGACACCATCACTTTTCATGAGAGAGAGAGTTTACATTAGATCGTCCATTGTCATAAATACCTGGAGTTAGAAGAGATCCGCTTGTGGATGAGATGATCGTTCAGATCGCTTTTTAAGAAGGGTTTACACAAGAGAGTTCTGGGCACACCAGAAACAGTTCAAAGTGTAGACGTGGACTTATCTATCCGTGCAGGAGTAGGAATTTTCCTGAATTGGATTTGAGGACATACCAATAGGTGGAGTTGATGGTATTCTGTTATTGGCAGAGATGGAGCTAACTAATTCGGTTGAGGAACTGGTGACAACTGCCTTGATCAGCCGTTGCTCGTTATTTTAGAACAGTAGATTATGACTAGAAGGTTAAGACAGGAAGCATCTCTCTTGACTGTAGAGTCAAGAGAGATGCTTTCCTGTAACCTTCTGAGGTTACAGGAAAGCATCTCTTTTGACTCTGAGAACACATAATAAGAAATGTGAAAGATCAGATCTGATAAACACTTATCAATTTATCAATTGGGTTTTATGAACTTTCTTGTTCGCTTTCAAATAAAGCAAAACAACGAATAATTATATAAAAAAATATTTTAAACTCTTGTTTTTCACTTGATGAAAATCTGGAGAGATACTATCATAGCTTCACTGGATTCACTTCCTTTCGGAGATGACACAGCTTCCTAATGTGTCACCCGGAATTGATGAAAGAGAAAAAAAATCAACTATTGGACGGCAATGAAAAAAGTCCTAATAAGGCCATGGGAAAAACCCAATGGCAACCCCTAATAAAAGGGAGGGGTTGATGAGTCAAACAGAGTCCTTGAGTTTTTAGTGAACTGTGTGTGTGTTGGTAGCCGCTATTCATTCGCCACCACCCTAACTGTTCCAATCATCGCCGTTTCAGAAGATTCATTGCCACACTGAAAAAAATTGTTGCCACTCTAAATAACTCGGTGCCATTTCAAGATTTCCTATGTGTATAAACCTCCAACTGTTCTGTGAATTCTACAGGTATTTATCTTCCCACGGAATTAATGTAAACTCTCTCTCATTATCTTTTGTTGTTAGGGTAGTAGTTATATAATATGTTCGCTTCAGATTAGCTTTGGCTAAGCATCTACCAAATTAAATCTGTAAATAGTCTATATCAAATAATAAATGGGCATTTTCATTTATATGAAAGTTTGTGGAGTGTATTTCCTCTGGTTCTCTCCTTCCGCCTCCATCCTGGATCCAAAAGTCCACAACCACGACTGCTTGCGTAACGAAATTAAACAGCTAATCCGGTTTCTGTGTCTGTCCACAAGACACAGTGATGTCATCCTGACAAGGCACTAAAGAGGTGTCTATCCTGTGATCACAGAAATGTTCTCAAGTATAGAAGTTGACAGATATTGCTGCCAACAACATTATATTGACATAATTTTCTCTTATTATTTTGATTAAACTTTTGTTTGTTAAGTATGGGTTCTCACATATGTTTCTGTTATTCACTATTATATGTGTGCATAAGTGCATAATAGTACAGTATTCATACTATCATTATAGGTAAGTATCTATCTTAATAATCTTAACACTAATAAAATTACAGTAATAAGTAAATAAAATTATGTAATAAGTACTATGAGAATTTCATTTTTTCTATTATTATATTTCTGACATGATTAGAAAATATTGTGTAACTACATATTTCAGATTATCTTAATTACTTTAAATAATTTAGAGATAATTAGATTAATTAAATTTATTACTACAGGGTGTTTGGAAACTTATATATTTATTAACAGACATGTTCAATATAGAATACAGGAGGTAAATATGAATGACAATTATAAACATTGTTGAAAGTGATTCCCATTAGCATCAATACAGGTTTGGATCCTTCTTATTTTGTTTATAAAAACTGCTATCATTAAGTCTATTTCAGTTACTCACTTGAAATAGACTTAATGGATGCTGTTATCACTGCTTTCAAGTCATCCAGTGTATGCAGATGATCTTGATACACTGCAGATTTTGCTGCTTCCCATAGATAAAAATCTGGTGGGTTTAGATCTGGTGAGTGTGTGGGCCACATGTCTTTCTAAGTAATGCAAAAATATGATTAGAAAAGTGCACAATGACTTTCCGAATCCACTGCAGAAGTAGGTATGTCATTTTTATAATAATTTTAATAATTATTTAATTTGATTTAACGAAATCATAATTTAGATAGTCTGGAAAAAAGAATAATTCATGCAGAATTCAAATATGCAATCCATACTTAATAGTTGTTTCACCCAGACATTCAAGACATATTAATTAAAAATAATATCACATACTGTAATTATATGTCAATGCGTCACCATGTCAGCTTGGATAAAGAGCAGATGTTACATGTAGAAAGGACATATGTTACAAAATGTGTAAAATTGAATGCAGTCTTAACTGTATTGTGTTGAGAAATGAGAAACATAACTATGTAGAAAAATAATAATGTTTCATTACAACAAACACAACACTGATAAAGTATTTTTGTGGACAGTTATTACTCAACACAGTGTTACAGTTAGAAGACGTTTGTGTTATCATATAAATTACTATACACAATTAAAATAAGTTTTTTTTAAATCAAAACCGCACTGATCAAAACAGCATATGAAATAAAAATTTGTCTATTAAGATGGTTCTGTGCTGCATGCCTTCATGCAACAGCACTGTTAAATACTGCAGTGCCATCTTCCAAGGCCATCTCCCACTCAGAAATCAATCCTGCTCATTTGTCTGCTGCATCTCATGATATAATTATTTATTGTGACATTGTCACAATGCCAGGCTGCAATTTTTAATTATATTTTTAAGTTATTTAATTTAAAATATATGCTCTCCACCTCAAATTAGTAGTGACTTGCCCCTGTACATCATACTTTTCCTTTAACAATACAGGTCATCTATCTAACACCTTTCAGGGAAAATTTTTGAATTGAAATAACACGACTTTCGCATCAGAAGTTCGTATATAGTTAGTTGGGGTTTCCTGCCCTTGAGGTTTCCATATCTGGTCTCATCTTTCATCTATCTAACTTTGTTCTCAAGATTAAGGAAAGACAGATGGACAGATGACAGTAGGAATTTATAGGTCTATAATTTTTTCAAATTGCAGTCCAATAAAATGCTTCAAATGGCATTGAACTGTTTTGCAGTACTGTTGCAAGTGGATGCATGACAGGAATTTATTGATAGTTACTGCATCAGAACAGAGGCATAGAATACTTTATGACTTATTAACATTAAAATGAAAAAGGCAATAACTTTGAATTTGAATCTATAATGTAAATGTAATAATAAATATGTAATAATAGTTATTAGAATAGAACAAATGTAATAATAGTTATTGTAATAAAGACAAGCTTTGTTATTGGGGGAGAGACTTGTCTTCTTTTATAACTGAATACAAATATCATTATGTTATTATATATATATATATATATAAAGTGAGACTGAAAATATTAGATCCAAATACTTCTTGCTGTTTAAAGTTGTTTATTTTATTCCTAACATACTGTATATTTTTAATTTAATTGATCTAAATTCAATTTACAATATCTATATATATATAAAAATGGACATGTATGTCCCTATATTTCACTTTTTCGCCAAAACTACACATCGCACGTGAATGGTGTTTGTATGTAGTGGTAGCCCCAAGTCTCCATTCGTGCATAGGGATGGTTGCGTCTCGATAGCTATAAGGGTGCGGGAGATATGAGGCCGAAAGTGGTTGAAAGTGGCTTTCTATTTCGAACGTTTTGTTCGAATTTGTTCGAACAAATTCGAACAATATTCGAATTAAATTCGAATTTGTTCGAACAAATTTCGTTCCAGAAACGTTGAAAATAGTTTGTTTGACTTGACGTGAACAGGAGATGTTCAGAAATAGAATCGGGACCATAGAAATAGAAAATGGGTAAGATTGGCTATAATGTAATTATCTTAATCTTCACTATCGTTACTTTTTGCCCAGCGAAGCGGGTCCTTGCAGCTAGATTCTAGATTACTTAGAAAAACAGTCTTTTATATATATATATAAAAGAACTATATTACATACAAATGTACGAACAAATAAAAACCCAGCGAAGCGGGTCCTTGCAGCTAGTATAAAATACAGAAGAAACTTAATTTAGTTGATGTTTTGCATAGTTTTAGAGCAGATTTATGATAAGATTTGGCTGGCAAAGCCATCTTTACATAATAACTCTACTACTGGGATATATTAATTTACATACATACAAAACTCCTACACCAGCATACTTCAAATTAATACATTTTTACTAACATTTTCATCTGTTTATAACAGACATCTTCAGGTATATATAACACAGGCTTGATGAGTGAGGCATGCCAACATACGGCCTGTTGAATGAATTTATGTGGCCCGCGATCAATCTTTCAATATTAGCTACTGAAGTCTGAATAGCTGGATGAAAAATTTTGACGACTAAAAAACAAGGTCAGTAACCCACTGTGCATTTAAAGTTAACCCTCCATTACAAATCTCGTAAGTACAGCATAGAATGTTGATAAAGCATGATAATGTGAAAAATGTATCTGTAATCTCTATCTACAATTTAGTCTCTACGGGATGACACTACAATGAGATCTTGCACCACCTCAAAATCTTTCTAGGGCAGCCTCTGGTTCAGCCCGTGGAAAAAGTTTTCTTTCCAATTCGGCCCGGGTGCAAAAACTGTTGGCCACTCCTGTGATAGATCCTTTCTTATCTAACTCAACAGATCCCATGCACTATAAAATCAAAATCTTTTGCACACTTGTTAAACAAGCATATAAACATTGTACTGTACTTACTCATCAGACACCAAATAAGAACTAAATTACATGAAACAAATTGCAAAGGCTCACAGATACAATGCTTCACTAATTAATACAATAGTGCATTTCATAGAAAGAAACCTATCAGAAAGGCATCAATAAACACTGAAGCAACTAAATACTTCATTCTCAATGATGAACTGGAAATGCATTGATTATACACCAAGATTTCTAAAAGGTTAAACCTCCAATTTACTTATATCTCCTACAATATACAGGTTACTGACCAATAGTAAAGATGTCTTAAATGAATTAAAAGCCCTGGGATATACATCATACCTTTAGTGGATTGTAGATTTAAGACCATTAACATATGTTGGCTTAACCTTCAGATCCCTGGATAAGTGAATTAAAGAACATAAGTATGATACATCCAAACATACTTATGTCACTGTATTGGAGAGTTCATGGTGTTTCCCTGTTGGAATGATGCCTGGCTAGTGTGTTTGATTTTTGACAGAGAAAAATTATGAATAACTGAGGTCATAGAAATATATTAAGCTAAACTAAATGGAAATTGTTTCAACAATATTTACATTTCCTTTGCCTAGGCTTGGAAATACTAGCTATATATTTGCAATTCATAAGCTAATTTGCCTTTTCTTACAATATTGTAAATAATTTGTCTTTACTTTTCATATTATATTTCAAACTATGTTATTTGTAATCTAAAGAATGTTTAGTAAAATTTAGGTTATGTACTTTTTGAAGCACTCGAAAGTGTATCATATTTTATCATATTACTTTTTATATTCATTCTTATTTTAATATTTATTTAACTATATTATTTTTAATATTTATTCTTATTTAATATTAATTTTCTGTTCTATTTTAAAATTTTGAATTAATCCATATTGGTTAATTTAGAATATACATTTTTTAAAATCAAATCCATAATACTTATAGAACATTTCTCCATTTTTCAAATGTCTAATAATATCTGATAAATGGAATTGTTTTTTACTTGAAGAAGGCCTTTAAATATGGCCGAAAATGTTTGTAATTCAGAATAAATGTTGCTGGATTAAGTAAAAAAAGGTGTTATTTTGTGTATATCAGTGTCACTCACACCAGTATCTTTATTCTCATACATATTACAGAGAATTGGTACAATTTTTAGTTTCTATGGATCTGCAACCCTTCTGGTAATAAGTTTATGATCATAATGTTAGGCACAGTTGTCATTGTCATCTCATAATAATAATTTTAAAAACGATAAATTCTAAAAACTTTGTAAAATTTCTTAAGAATAAGCAAGTTAAATTCACTCTTTTGTATCCGATTTTGAAAGAATTAAAGACAGAGATGGACTACGACTTGAAACTTATCAATTATTCAAGTCGTAGTCCATTTCTATCTTTAATTCTTTCGAAATCGGATACAAAAGAGTGAATTTAAATTGCTTAATCTTAAGAAATTTTACAATTTTTTTTAGAATTTATTGTTTTTAACATTTATAATAACCGATCCCATTGTTTTAATATTTATTTTACTATAATAATTTTAATTAATCTTTTCATAATTAATTTCTATACAATTAAAAATTAACTTAGTAAAATTCAGTACTTTAGTTATCATTTTTTATTTCAGTAATTCTACGGAATTTAAGTTTAGAAAATGCTGAGTAATTACAATTAGTCAGTTAAATGTCATTAAGCTATAGCTGAAAAAGTGAGAGGAAATAGGATCAGACAATTATGAAATTGTATTTTACAAAATTGATGAAACATATATAAATGAGAAAGAACATACAGGTATTACTTGCTTAATGCAGGATTTGATTAACATGAGAAATTAATTGTGACAATCCCTTTATACAGGCAGCAGAAATTTTAATTTATGCGGCTTTACCAGCTGTTATTACTTAACATAGATACTGTATTTGTTAAACATGATTTTGGTATACATGGTAGGATTGAGGAATTAATTAACTGCATTAATCAAGGGTTACGTGGTAATTGTCATGTACTGTACTAAGCATTTAATACTTACAGACTATTCTTTTATAAATATATTTATTTTAATTGTTTTCTGTTTTTTTAATTAGAAATATGAGTTTATAATAATCTCTCATCAGTTTATTAAAAATTACATAACAACATATTGTTATATTATGCAATAATTTAAAAAAAATTCTTGAAATAATGTTTAACTATAGATTTATTTTTTGATCTAAAGAGCTTTTTTATTCCATTATTTTAAAAAAAACTCTTAATTGGATGTACAAATTAACAAAAAATATTGTATAATAATATAAATGATAATTAGTTATAGATAATGGATTATCATCAGCATTGTTATCTTCTTGAGGTGACAATGTGAGGGATAATGCTTCCAACACATTATCACTATTGTTCGAATCACTCTGATTTCTCAATTTGTTGTCTTGAAAATTGAATTGCATTATATCTGTTTCATTATTAAATTCAGAATTCATTTCATTAATATCAAATGTTAATAATTATTGATAGATAAACACTCCAGCTCGGATTTTCTTATAGTTTTTATTATTNTTACAGGCATTCCGTGACAATAATAAATTCCTATTACAAATATACTGAATTATTTATATTGTTATATTGACCAAATAATAATTTATTGGCCAAATGAATAATAATAATTTATATTGTTAATTTAAATAATAATTAAAATTGTTAATTTAATTTGAATGTTTGAAATATGACACACGATAGGGGCGCCTCTAGTGTCGGTTATCAAACGGTTACGGGACGGACGGAAGGAAGGACGGACACCTGTTGAATGGGTTATATATATAGATATAGCATAATTGCCTAATTTCTATTTGAAAAAAATTTTGTGCAGCAAATATAATTTAAAAAAAATTAAGGATGATACATTGTTTGTTATATTATCCTTGTATGATTATAATAATAATTCTTTATATTGTATTTTTGTGGAATGTCAAGCATGCCGAAAACCTCGGGGTTACTGGCATGCCCATTAAACTGCGACTAAAATATAAAATTATTCAGATCTAACAAAACTAGTTGTTAATTAAATATTGAAGAAAACATTCTTTCCAGTCCAATAAAATAAAAACATTGTAATTTGACTGACTTAAAATCAGGAAGAGAGTTTTCGTTTACAAGACAACAAAACAATTAATGACTTATTGCATTAATAGTAGTAGTAATTAGTCAGTGTGGGCTACATTGACCATCTTCCTCTCAAATTTCACACAAAACTGATGTTAATAGTTGTAATTTAGAGATAATTTACAGCTGGTTTCTTAAATTTAATATGTTTATTTCTGCATTTTTGAATCAGATAACAATAACAGCACTTTTGGAATTCCAAGAGTATTTTATATCATTAGAAAGAAGACAAAATGAAGAAATTAAACATAATTATAGTTTCTGATGTAATGCTGACAGTTTCATAGTTTTATAATAAAAACTCATATGCTTCATTAATGCGCTCTGTAGAGAAGGATGTATAACTTTACTTAAACCAGCTTGCCAGCTTTTACCATCTGATTTGCTGGTCTCTCCTGGATAGACAGGCATGCCAGGCATTCCACGAAAATACAGTAATAATGTTATAAATCTATTGGATCAAGAAATTCATTTGAAATTTAAATGTTATTACATCATAAATTTTTAATGAATTACAAAATAAATTGATTATTATAAATCCAGGATGCATTTCTAAGTCAGATTTCAAGACAAACTATTTATTGTGATTTTCCTAAATATGATTATAGGTGTAGATAAAAATTACAAGAAAAAATTATAAAAATATAAGTATTTTCAAAGTTAGTTTTTTAACAAAATCAAATTTCATTATTAACTAATCTCAAAAAATATGATTTCATGTAAATTGCACTATTAACTGACAATAATAGTGTGATTTATATGAAATTCAATGTTGAATGTTCTTTTTCATCTTAGTCTTATAATTTCATGTTTAAGTCACTAGAATGCAATGAAAAATTGCCAAAGGTTTGGTAATTCTGCTAAATTCCAATAGTAAATTCAAATGTCTGTAAAATTATGTCACAATGAATTTTTTTGAAGATTCAAACTTTGGAAAAACTTCCTGTAGTAGCTCACTGGGTTTAGTTTAGAATGAATGGTTCTCAATGAGGACTGTGAAACATTCCAGGGAGGCCCGGGAATTTCCAGGGGATCTAAAAGGAAATCTTGCTAATTTACAAAATAAAATAAAAAAATTTTCATTTTGTACAAATTAATTCTTTCACATTATAGAAGACTTAATTGAAAATCCAATAATGAGGATGTAGTTGGGGAAAAATTTATATGATGAAATAAAACTAAGGTTCATAGATCTACTAGAAATGGAAGCCTGAGAATGGGTGGTGCATCCATTTGGTGCAAATGTGACTAACATGGATCTGAAACTACAACTATATCTTGTGGATTTGCAGAGCAATTCTGGATTAATGCAGAAATTGAAAATAAATTCTCTCAACTTTGGGACCAAACAAAAAAATTGTATATGTTTTTTTTCCAAGTTTCTGTTTGGTTGAATTGGATTTTAGTAGTCACTCAGCTGATATAAAAAACAGAGCATTATTGAAAATGGGAGATCTTCAGTTATGTTTAATGAATTTTCAGCAAAATATATAAAAACTAAGACTTTTATATTTTTAAACATTACCTATTTTAAAATTAAATTTATTTTAATAGCAACAATACATCTTTTACAAACTCAGGAAATATGTTCCTAAGTTTGTAATTATTTGTTTTTCCTAGTTTATAATTATTAATTTTTTAGTCTTTTTTAGTTTTTGTTTTTTTCTATAAAATTGTCTTTTTATTTTAAATGAAGGAATTTTCTTGAAGAAAGAAAATGATACAAAATAAACATTTCCAGTTTTATTATCTTCTAATTCTATTGAGTTATTTTCAAGTTCACAATCCATTCTTTGCTTAACATTTAATAAAAATGTGTAACTTTCTACTCTGAGTGGGACGATGAAGCAATAAAGATTGAAAACCACTGGTTTAGATGACAGTGATAAGAATTAGCCTTGTGGAAATAAAATTATTCATGTTATCTACTTAGAGAGAAAATTTGATTAAGACATAAATTAAAAATTTGTTTTGTATAATGGAATTAAATTTTAATTTTAATGGTAATTGATTTATGTTTATGATTTGATAATTTATAATCAATATAAAAGATAAAAAATTTTTCTAATTTATACAATTTTTATTTGTAGGTTTTGTTGGCATTATATGAGAAAAAGCTGAAATTTAAATCACAAATTGTAAATTTAAAAATATTTGAGAACTATTTACCCTGGTATATGAAATTAAATCCAAAAGCAGAAGTTCCAGTCTTAAAAGATGGTGTGAAAATAATTCCAGACTCAACTAGAATTATAGATTATTTAGAAGATAATTTCAGTAATGGTAAATATGAAATTTTTTCCATGATTTTGTCTTTGTATGTACAATATGTCAAATATTAAAAAAAATGAATCAAAAATATTTTTCTTTTTCTACATATTTAAGATTTATATTTTGAAAACTAATTTAAATTAAGTAAAAGACAACAATATTTTTTTACTTCTAAATTTAAGTCTATCTATTATTTATTGTGCACTGAACAAATGAAAAAGATAAGAAAATCCAGAAAATATGATAAGCAAAGGATAAATATGATAAATGCTTACAATAAAAGAATGACAGAAGACTACATAGATAACAGAAATAAAGTCTCAAAAAAAATTATATATATTGTATAAATTGTATGACTATACATATTCTAAACATAGCATTAACAGAACATATGCTACTAAAAGATATTAAAATTGTCATACAATCAAACATAATATCAAAAAAGGAAAGAGAATGGATTGATAAACATAATAACCTCTTCAAAGTCCTGACTTTGAATGGCTGACAGACCTAACTCAGACCTAACTGACAGACTCATAACATTTAATATATGAGACTGTTTTATATAATAAGACTTTTGAAGTTTTTCTAATATAAATATTTATATATCATTTTTATTCTGAAGATGAGAGTTCCCTGAAACTGCTGAAATAATAGTATGTTTGATTTAAGCCTGATTTGTTTTTTTTAATTTTATCTTAAGAGAAAGTGTTTTAATTAAATTTTTCTTAATTAAATAATGTGAATAAATATGAAAAGTAAAGGTAATGTGTGTTATAACATTGCTCTTAAATATATGATTTTTTTTCTTTACTGTTTGAATTTCTGACTATACTTATATTAAATAATATGATTTTTTGTTCTTTCATTAAGCCATACAATACATATAATCACTTAAAATGAATATACATTTGAACCTGTCTATCTCAAAATTTATTTTTTCCCCTGCATTTTCAGCATAAATTCAATTTATTTTCCATGTATATCTCAAATTATGGACTGAAGTGAAGTGTCAGTTGCAAAGTCAAATCTCAGTGACTACATTTTGATTGTATAAATTATAGTTGAGAAACATCTCTTACAATACATAGTTGCAATTAATGCTGCTGTTTTTCTGACTGGCTGAGTGTGGTTTACATCTTATTGGTTGAAGGAAGTTGGGCATCATAAACTATTTCTGTTAATTAAGGTACAGTATGTCAAAAATGTTTTATTAATACCTAATACAGCTATGTACTACAGTAGAGCATCGTTTATCCGAATCAGCTGGGGACTGGGATTGTTCGGATAACTGATTATGTACAAAAAAATATATTAACCTATCCCATATTGAAATTTTTCTCCGTTTTGTGTCACTTCACATTGAATTTTCGTCTATTAAGCCTAATGTAAACTTTTTAAAATAATAATCGTGGCTATTGTATCGTTCAAAATTATTTCTTTATTTTTTACAAACAAAATAAATATATTGAAAAATATAAAAACAAAAAAAATTATACTTTAGAAGTTGATCTAGTATCAAAAATGTTCAATTCAGCAGGACACACAGTTCTCAGAAAAACACCACACAAAAGTGCCAGTGCTGCCAGCTAAAACACACACATCAAGAAAAAAAATATTGGAGTAGTCCAAGATATAGCCAAAGATTGCAGCGCCACAGCACTACCAAAAATTTAAATTTGTCAACTGGAATTCTTTCGGATAACTGACATTTCAGATAAACGACGTTCTACTGTATATTTGCTATTGTATTAATAAAATACCATATGTCCAATCAAACCTATTACTGTTTACTGTGTAGAAACCTCTATATCTCAAACTTTTTCTCATTCCTGTGAGATTCGATAGACAGGTTCAACTATAATTTTCTAAGAAGAAATAACAAACCAATTTCTTTTCTTCTTTATTTAAAATTAAGTTGTCTTCTCTTAAGATTCCAAATGTTTTTAAATGTTTATATGTTCATCTTAATCTTCAGAACANTGTTCTGATTCATTATTGTTGAAGGATTTGCTGTTGTTTCCAGCTGTTACTTGATTCATGATGTCTGTCTTCATCTGGTGCCATAAATTGAACAGGGACTTGTCTGTAGCCTCAACATCTTCAAAAGAAACTACAGTCTCAAATAACCCCACTTTCTCAGGTCCCATGTATATTTTTAATGTTTCAAAACCAACTCTTACATCACTTTTCGTGAGAGTACTGTCTGACTTCTTCTTGCACATTATTTTCCTACTTAGCATACCGGGTGCTGTAGGATCCCATGGCACCAAACCATGTTTTGTCCACTATTGAAACACCTCATTTCAATAAACGGACATTCACAGTTTAATAGTGAACATCCCCTGTCCATGACTAGACAGAGTAACCAAAAAATGCTTGAATCAATACTGTATGTTACTTAACATTAGGTGATTTAATTTTTGACTTGATACTGATTAAAAGTGAAAAGTTCATTTTCACTAGTTGTGGCCACCTCTTGTCCACTACTAAAAATATACAATATTTTTGTTTCATTAGTGGACATCTCATTCAATTGACTTGGAAAATAAAAATACTATCAGGAAGGTCTTAAAACATTCCAACGAAGCTCATATTAATAGTATATCACCAAAAAACTTCCGTGAAACTAACTGTTAATACAGCAAGCGTGATTTAAATTACCTGGACCTTAAGGAAACAGACAGCAGACTCACTTGTCTTCTTATATCAGCAGGAATGCCATCACTAATGAGCGCGGGAAAACATCCCATGATGGACTAGAAAAGGATCAGTGCGAGTTACCACTACTAGAGGGTTCTGTCTACTGAATGATTTGTATGTTTGAACAGTGAAGCCATCAACAACCTTATTACTCATATTTGAAGTTCAAAGTGTCCACTACTAACACAGTGTCCACTACCGGTGCGTTTACCTTAATTGTGAAATCCAAATCGGTGATCATCCAGTGACCATGAAATAATCCCAAAACCCCGGGTATTGTGATCTTTTCTCTTTCCTGTCTACTGTCTCATAGAATCTGCTATGCCTTTAGGTATAAGTTAGCGAGTAAGTGTTAGATTTTAGTTCCCGCACGTGTACTATTGTCACGAATTTACTTGTGGTACTAAACAACCGATTAATGTAAATGTACACGTGCATTGGAGTGGGATCCAATAAGAACCTAGTTCATGAGTGGCAAAATAAAATACTTGTGATTAAAATACTTCACTAAGTATTCTTTGTGCTAGTCTATTCAGTAGTCTATACATATGTCGCTCACGAACATCACACTATGTCAGGACTGACACCACTGTGTCTTTTAGGGTAGACACAGAAACCTTGATGGCCAATAATTCCGTTTTTGCATGAATGGTTGCATTTGTAGATGCATGGGCCCAGGATGGAGATGGCCTGAGAGACAACTGGAAAAAGTGCACACCACAACTTAATTATAAAGAAGTAATACCCATTTATTTTTGTAAATTATTTACACATATACATAGAATAACAGAGTTCTGTTATAGCTTTTACATAGTGTAGTGCTAGGCACTTGTATTGTTTTATATTTTTTATTTTTATATTTTTATATGTGTGTGTTGTCACGCCTTTGTTCGGGTTCTCGTGTTCTTTGTTTGTTCGGTTCAAAAATTTTGTATTGCGCGCCACCTTATGGTGGATTTTGTAAGTGCCATGATTGGCCCCTTGGTGACCACGTGGAAGCGAAGGGAGGAGCTTGTAGGAAAGGATAAAAAGGGTGACCAGTGACGAGAGAGGAGAGTTGGTGCTTGGTTTTGGCTGGTTCCTGTGTGAAGGATGGACTGCGGAAG
This sequence comes from Centruroides sculpturatus, assembly GCF_000671375.1. Lineage (NCBI taxonomy): Eukaryota > Metazoa > Arthropoda > Arachnida > Scorpiones > Buthidae > Centruroides > Centruroides sculpturatus. The sequence goes on along the minus strand of NW_019386410.1, from coordinate 30,717 downwards.
GAGACGGATGAAGGTAGTCGAAAACCGAACCTGCGAAGGACAGAGGAGCAGTAAGTTAGAACGGAGTGAATAGTAAGTGAAGCAATCGGTTTACATTGGACTCGGCGGACCTTTAGGGAATTGTCTGATTTGGTCAGATAATTGAACACCTTCAACCTGTTGTTCACAACCCATTATTTCGATCCGAGGAGAGATTTTTTTTTTTAGTTACCACGTGGTCGCAACTCCATTCGAACATCATCTACTTACAAGGGAGACGACTAGATATATGAATTATTGTGGTGCGGATCTGCAGTGTAATTCATCTGTAAGATTACCGTGAGCGATTGATAACGGGGCTCATGAACATTGGATTAGATTGTAATATCGGGAATAACGGAGTTTGCGTGAGACTGATGCTAAAAAAAAATAATTCATGTCTATCGTATGTATTGCATTACACGAGAAGGTATTAGTTATATATAAAGTTTTTTTTTATCCTAATTCGTTGTAAAGTCCTCACTTTCTTACTCACATCAAGTTCTGGATCACCTTGGTGATCCTTTTAAGAACTACAATAGCATCATATAACAGATAAGACTGATCTAGTGTAACATAATTGATTAAGCTTTATACTATTAAGTACTATTGTAACAGGTTCCTAGCAGAGAGAGAGAGCTTACATTATTATGCGCAATGCTAAATACCTCTAAATACCTTGGTAACTTGATTAATGGGTTGAGATCATAGATTGTTGAAGAAATCCAAGTTTGTTGTGTCAGCTTATCAGGGACCTTGAATCAAGAAGTTCAAATGTTCAGAGAACAGCGGTGATGGACAAGAAAGGCAGTCTAAGGGATCAGCAATGGAGCACAATTAAACTACACTCAAATGAAAAGGAGGTGGGTCAACAAACTCTCTGACCCTGACGACACTCTTGTCCTCGATTCTCCCCTTTTATTTCAAGGTCCTCCCCTTGATCTCAATGCCCTCTTTAAGCCATGTTACTATTTTCGACCAATGGTAAATATTTGTAGTTAGTTCCAAGTGACACATTCAATGTGTCATCTGGAAAAAGAAGTGACTCCAGGTTGAAAGATGTGATCATCCTCCTGTAATTAAATTGAAAATTTTTTCACTGGGATTTAAACCAATTTAACTTTGAAAAGACGAAAATTTTTTTCCTCAAAAATTTCATCAAGTCCGGGCTCTCACACTAAATTTGATGCCAGTAATTAAAATAATTAATTAAACTAATCAAACCTAAGACTAAATTTGATGTAGCCAAATGTATTGTCCCTATATCTATGCAGATATTATATCAATATTATTCTTCAACCATTAAAAGCAATTTTATTACTTTTGCTGTATTTAGAAAGCTTCCAGACCAGTTTTTAATTTCAATTAATTTTCTACTAGCAAATTATTTTTATAATTCTTTTCTAAACTATTTTGTCTTATCAGAATTACTTTAAATATTATTTTTAACAATATTCAAAGTACATAAAGAAAAAAATTGTAATCTAATATCTCTACAAAGCATCCATAGCTTCATTTACATTTTCATGCTAAACTAAAAAATTTTTCTCTTAATAATGGGCTTAGTTGTCCAAAAGTGCCTGAGAATTAATAATACTTAAATTAAGTTATAAGAAATTGAAGTTTATTCATTATATATTAGAAAAATTGATTTGGAATTTGCAAAAAAGTAATCATGAAATTTGCATTCATTTTCCTACATTTTACATGTAAATTCTGCATACCTACAAGCATATATATTCATAATTGCATATACAAAATAATAATATTTTTTAATCTACATGACAAGGAAATAATTAATAACATCAGTATATAAAAAAAAAAAATCCTAAAATTACATTGCTGAAAAATATCAAAATAATAATAATATTGATTAAGAAAAGAACCAAATAATGATGAAATATACAAAATTGTTTATTATATCTTTAATTTATTAAGCATTCATGGGCTTCATCTGTGGCCAATGAGATCCTGATATGCAGCCCTCCAGTACTTTATCAATATAAATTTATTTCCTGTTTTCTGCCTATGCCTTTATGTAACTCTATTTAAGCTGATATTTGTGATAAAAAATTCAATCTAAACTTGACTAGTGAAAAAATGAAATTGAACTATTTATTACTAGTTTGCATAACATTAGCAGATATCATTTTAGTAATTAGCAAACTGTACTAAAATAATATAGTAGTATAGGAGCATGTTGGTATTTAGCAGGCTAAAGCCTGCATTAAGTTCATTTACAGCCTGCAGCCAGAAAAGATTGCTCATCACTGAATTAAATTCAATTGTTTTGATATTTATTTTAAAGAATATCTTGTTAACATAATCTTAGTTCTTAATTAGAAATATAAGATCATCAAACTCAATCATATTTTAAAAAATCATTCTCTGTATTACAGGCTACAAAATGTTATAGGAAAAAACATGATGAATGCTGTAAATTTTATTTAGTTTTTACAGAGAAGTATTAAGTACATAATTAGCAACATTTTCTCTCTAATATAAATAATTCTATTTAGTTTCTTCTGGTTCATTATTTAGAATGGTGTACCAAGAGTGGGCCAAGAGGTCTGGTATCCTCCAAAGAAAAATGAAAACAAACACTAAGAATTTCCAAAAATCTTTTCCTAATTAAAATTAATTTTTTTTGTATTGTGTTGTGTCTTCTATTTCTATACTACTTATGAATTAGTAATCATAAAATATGGAAATTTTATTGAATTTGCATTAAAAAGGTTTTTTTATCTACTCAGCTCAGCTCCCCAAAGATTAAATTCTAAGTGCATCACTGGTTATTTACATTTAGATACATAATTACTTTTCTAAATAATGACAGCATTTATGTTAAAAAATTCACATGTACATATATAATATTCAAATCTAATAATATAAAACTGGGATATCAATATTTAGAATACTGTAACCTTGGCAATATTAATCCTGTCACATATGTAGCAGATCAAAACTATTAAAAAACAGTAAGGAAATCTCAAAAATATATCAAAAATTCTCTATTTACAAAAATAAACAAAATTTTTTTAAAATTGTAAATAAAAATGTCAATAAATTTAAAATGTTTACTACTATATCAGAAAATATATTTTAATTTGCAGATATTATTATAATGTTATGGAAATTGATAATTCAAAGATAGTTACATAAGAAATCTCTCTTAAAGTAAAAACAAAACTAAAAACAAATATTTTATTAAATATAATTAACAACCTATCTTTATTTTCTCTATATTATTCATAAAATACAGTGATAATAATAAAATATAATTCTGTATATGAAAAAATAAAAATATTTAGCTTAAAAGAATATTTGTATATTTATGAATAAATCAAAGTACTTTAAAGACAAGACAATTTAAAATATACAGAAAAATAATTTGATAATATCATAACATTTAAGGGTTTAAATAAAAATAAAAGCATTACATAAGCTGGTTTAATAAATAATTTTGTTTGCAATAATACAAAAAACAATTATTATTTAGAGAGATATTTAAAACAAAAAATTAGATACTTACAGAACAATTTACATTTGTTTCATCTTCATCTATAAATTTCAATTGGTAAATCATTTTAGAAAGTAATAAAATAGATGTCCAAATTGCACAAAAATGAGAAATAAGTAACTGAATAGGTCTTATAGGTAGAGCTATGACAACTAAAATTACAAAGATAAAATGACTAGCACATATCTGTAAATAAAAATTAATTTTATTACCAGTTTAAAATTTAATAATAAACTTCTTATCTAAAATAAATGTAAATTTAAGAGGGTTCCAGTCTCTTCCAGCAAAACTTTTTATTTTTCTAACCGTTTTCAGCTATCTAACAACCATCGTCAGGATTGAACATGCAATAGAAACAACTATTCTATTGCATGTTTGATCCTGATGATGGCTGCTTAGATAGCTGAAAATGTTAGAAAAATTAAAAATTTTTGCTGGAACAGGCTGGAACCAACTTAAGTTTAAAATTATTAAAATTAGTTTTATTGCATCTATTTAATGTATTCTATCCAATAAAAAAATATATATAACAAAATAATTTTTTATTCTTTACATAATAATATGCTCATTTTTGTTTTATTGATATATTGAGTATGAATTTTGTATACTATTTTTTCAATTACAGTAGAACCCCTCTAGTCCGCCCTCGGCTAGTCCGTCACTCCGGTTAATCTGACCGTGGTCGAGTCGAGAAACTTGTCCCGACTCGTCAGTGACTCACCGTCCGTGGCGTTCTTCTGTGTTTGTTACAGTATATATGTTTTACATTGTGTGTACGTGTACAGTTTTGTGTGTGTTTTCAACATGTCAGGAGTGAAACGTAAACATGTTACTCTTTCATTAAATGAAAAATTAGCAGTGCTACAAAGACTGGACAAAAGGAAGATTGTTTATTTTACTTTTTTCTGATAATCCGACCTTTTTTGCGTTCCGACCATACTCCCAGTCCCAAAGGTGATGGATTAGAGGAATTCTACTGTATTAAGCTTTTTAATTCACTGTTAAATTTAACTAATTACATCATGGCATAAAGAATAACAAATTATAAAATTATATATCAGAAATTTTCACAAAACTTATTATAAATTACTTTGTATTTAAATTTGAAAATTAACATATCTGTTCTGTATAAATAGATTTTTATATAAAAAATAAGATTTTTTAATAAAATAAATGAAAACAGTATGTATCAATAAAAATACAGTACAGTCGACCCACCTATAACATGGGTTCCTATAGTTCGGATTCCTATATCACGGTGAAAAAATTGCGACAGTATTCGTACAAACATGCTAAAAAAACTCGTATAATTCGGTAAAACGTCATCGCTGACTCGTGTCGTGACAGGATTGGTCGAATCTAGACCAATAGCGGATATTGTACAAACCGTTGAATTTAAACAAGCAGCGGACCTACTAAAAACCATTTATTATTTAACGTCCATAAAAATTATATTTATATTAATGATGTCTCCAAAGTTCAGCAAATTTTTCGCAAAAAAATAATTTATCAGGAAGTATGCGAGCGCCATTCGATGACAATCTCCACGATGAAAACAAGCTTAAGCAACGGTGTAGTCGAACGGTGCACACTTGGTAAGTAATCCTACAATTTTTTGTTTATAGCATAGTTTATATGGATTATTCCCAAAAAATTATACGTGTTTTGGAAATGTTGAGTCGAATTAGTCTAGGAATCGATTAATTTTATGGAAGAAACCTTTCAAACAGCCATAGTCTGTAAACTGCATATGTGCCGGGCTGTGATTGGCTGGACTTGTAGAAAATGGATTCATAAAAACCAGAACGTATCTACCGTGTTATAGGGGGGTCGACTGTAATTCATAAAAAAATTGGATTTGGCTGTCAAAAACTGGATATTAATTCTTTCAATAGTAATTTCATTGTTTATGTTCTAACATTCATTCAGAAATCATGATTAGTGTTGCAGCAGTTGACAATACAGTGCTTGACTACTGTTTCCCAACCTATGTGACGTAAGACAGAGGCGATCCTCACTCTTCTGGTTGACATGCTTTTGCTTGGTTGTTTTCACCTTGCGCCTCAAATACTGTCTCAAGGTCAACCTTAGTTGTAAATTTTGTACATAGACATGGACAACTGACTGGAAAACATATTGTTCTGTCTGAATTGTTTACCCAGCACGATGACAACACAACATGCAGATGCAATTGGATTGATTGGTATACTAGATTGATCTTGAAAAGAGGCACACCGTAGTAAACATTTCAGTGTATTTTTTTAATGTAGTAATTCTGTAAATTGTATTTTGAATTTTTGTAATTATTCCTATATTATTTCTGAAATACTGGCTTGAACTTAGAAAACCTAAACTTGAATTACAGTGTATTTGGATAATCTATATATACACACACACACACACACACACTCTCATATAAATGAAGGTGTATGTTTGTTTGCTACACTCCTAGCCATTTAACCAATTGCTACAAAACTCAACAGTTACATTCACATACTTTAACTTAGATAATGTCATATATCCCACCCCAAAATTTCTATTGGATTTCTATTAATCAATTAATTTCTGTGTAAATTTGATTTGCTGATTTACATGTAGCACCATTTCTTGGCAGAAAATTTAACAAAATAAATATAATTTCTTCTGTAAAAGTTCGTCCGGTGGAGAATTATTTTTAATAAAATTGTAGACAAAACTGTCCAAAAAGGATCACCATTTATTACTTTTTATGAATTTACAGAAGAAATTTCTACATGTATCGTCACCAGGGGGCAGCTTTTCTAAAAATCTACATATTCCAGCACCAATTTTTAGTAGATAAAAAGCAGAAAAAACCCCAAAAGAAGGTATAGATGGAAGTAAGCAAGACAACTGTATCTCACCAGTTCCCTTTTCAGAAATTTTTAGAAATTTTAATTGGAAGTGTTTTGTGTTTTTTAACAGGACTTTTTGTAATTTTTCTGGCGACAAGTAGCCTAAAAAGAAAGGTCAGTTGCCGAAAATGTGTTAGTCTTGGAACATAAAAAGTAATAAATGGTGATCCTTTTTGGACAGTTTTGTCTACAATTTTATTAAAAATAAATATAATTCTTACAAAAAAGAATATAATTTTAAAATATATATACTAATTACCAGTGATTGGTGGTTTTATCCACTCAGCTACTGGAGGACACTTATTAGAATTAAGAAAGTCCACTCAGAAATGAAAAATCCCGAGTTGTTAGATGTGGAAAATTAAATACTTGTAGACTTTTCAGAGAGTAACACTTTTAATTCCATAATTCCATATAGGCAAATGCTATATGCTACCTGTCACAGTAATGATAGATCATGTCTATTTTGTCATGTCTATATATATATAGACATGGTATATGGTGACAGGTAGCATATAGCATTTGCCTATATGGAATTATGGAATAAAAGTGTTACTCTCTGAAAAGTCTACAAGTATTTAATTTTCCACATCTAACAACTCGGGATTTTTCATTTCTGAGTGGACTTTCTTAATTCTAATAAGTGTCCTCCAGTAGCTGAGTGGATAAAACCACCAATCAATGGTAATTAGTTAGTTGTGGAGTTTACTAGGTTTACTTCATGTTAGTAACACCTGAATAGAGTCCAGCTTCCCATAAAAGTCTTCCTGGAAAAAGTCCCCCTTGGTTGATTGCTCATGTGTCGTGTTGCCATAGCAAAATAAACCAAACTAATTCTAATAAGCAATTATTTATTGTGACATATCACAATGCTAAACTGCAACTTTTTGTCACAATGTTCTCAATTCTTTTAGTAGTGGTCTTGCTCCTGTACAACATACTTTTCCTGTTAGCAATAGTCATGTTGGTCATCTATCTAACTCAGTTCAGGGAAAAATTTTCAATTGAAGTAACATGACTTCTAGTTAAAATCAAGGTTTGTATATAGTTAATCTGGGTCTCCTGACCCTAAGCTTTCCACATCTGATCTCATCTTTCATCTATATAAATCCTTTCTCAAGATTAAGGAAGGACACACAGACACACATGCGGATGACAGTCTGAATTTATAGGTCTACGATTTTTTCAAATTGCAGCCCAATAATTTTCTATAAATGCAATATTTACAAGAACATACTTCTCATGTAGTTTATACAATCTATTGCCAAAATCTAAACACTATTATGACATAAAAGCAATTATTCTCGTATTTTTACAAATCTTTTTTATTTAAACAAGTCATACGAAGTCTTTCGAACATTAAAGACTTCATATGACTTCAATCATATGCAGGGCCATCACAACCTATCCAACACAAATTTCTTTTCAAATATTAATAGTAGACCAGTATTAATTAGTAGTCCTCTCTCTCTTTGACCTTCTTCTCTTCCAGGAGGAAATCAATGACTACTTTTGGTTGAATTACTTTGACTGCCTTCTGCAACAGTCCCTTCTTCCTATCAGACAGGAGTATGATGGTATTTAAACAGGAAAATTACATAATACAAGGTTATTGGCAAGCACAAAATATGATTTACGTGGTTTACGAAGGTGCTGAGTTTAAATATTTGGTCATTTTATTTTGCGAAATTTGATTTGTTGGCAAATTACTATTTGATATTCAGCTGTGAATGGTAGTTTCTAATAGTTAAACATTAAGAAAAAATCAAGATATCTTAAATTTTTTTAAGATATCTTAAGATAATGATAAGAAAAAAATCAGGATATCACATTTTCAATTGGTGTCCACTTGACTAATGAAATTGTGCCATTTTGTACCATCTGAGTATTGCAATAAATATGACAATAGTAGGCTGAAATAACCAAACTCTTTATAAGATTTTTGTTTTACTGTTTGTTATATTATAGTATTTGATTTATATAACTACAAAAGTTATCTTATCACACCAAGTGACCAATCTAACACATTTTAAAAATTCTTTATTCTTCTAATGTACCCAATTTAAAGTACTTTTAAAATGTGTTAGATTGAGCACAAGGCATGTTAAATCTCATGTAAAATAGCCTTTGTAAATATAACTCAGTTATTATAATATAATATAATAGAAGGGTTAAAAGCATGAAATAATCTAACAATCTTAATCTTTGCTATTTTGCCCAAGCAATGCCAGGGTCATCTGCTAGTTTACACACAAATCTAGTCAAATTGAAACATGTGGATGGTCTGGTCTAAATTAAGGCAGTTTTTTGATGCTTTGCTGTATTTACAAAAGTAACTGAGAATATAAAAAAAAATTTGCAGATATGAATTGATTCATTTTTATTTTCATTTATCTATTAACTATCATTTTTATTATTTTTTAATAATAAACTTAATCAATTTATTTTCTATATAACATATTGTAAGACTTCACAAAGAATAGAACCAAAATTAAAATAATAATAAATAATAATAATAATATTACAAGATTATATTTAAGTTTGATATACACATAAAATAATGAGAAGTTAGTAATTAAACAATTTTTAAAATTCATAAATGTGAAATATACATGTATATATTACTTACTTCAAAAACTGCAAGACACATGACAGAGAATAAAACAATTTTAATTATATGAATCTCCAATATTCTCCATAGAAGTTCCCAAAAATCACACATGAATTTCATATTACAAATATTTTTAAATATATCTATAATTTCTGTTATAAATTTTAAAGTAAACATAAAAATTAAAATAATGATAAATATACTGATATATTAAACTTTTCATATTAATCTCTATCTTACTTTCCTTTGTAAATCCAGTAAATCTGTTTGTTTGTGTATCTTCTTGAACAAAATGTGGTTGTTGTGAGATTTCAGAGAATGATTTTTCAATATTTATTTCTTCATTGTTTTGTGATTCTTTGACATTTTCCAATAATTTTTTTTTTCTTGTATTTGGATTTTCATCCTCCTGAAACAAATTTTCTACAGCCAGAGAACATTCTCCATTGTTAGAATGTATTTGTTTTGAATCAATTCTAAATGCTAAACTGCTTTGATTAGTTTCATTAGTTTCGACTGATCTAGAAAGTTTTATAATAAAAAGTTATTTAATTGATCAATATTTATAACAATAATATCAAAATTTAAAATAAATTTAATAAATAAAACAAAATTCCATAAAAAATATAAGTTGAAATATGAAATAGATCAAATTATATCATCAATAATTATTAGATAAACTAGCTGCTTGTGCCCAGCATTGCTCAGGCTCTTGAGAGAATGTGGGATTAGTGAGATTGATTTGGAGAGGATAATAAAAACAATGTTCTGTGACTAAAATGTACATTTATTAACCTGAGTATTTACAATAATGAAACCGAAGAACACAAAAAATTGCTTGTGTTTAAGTTAAGAGGAGGTGGGTTTTAGGAATGGTTGAGGTTGGAGAACACCACAGAAAACTTACACCAATATAGTTATGGCTAAATATAATCATAAACACAACAAGAAATTTGAAATATTTCTTGTTGTGTTTATGATCAATTTGCCATATATATATATATATATAGTGCTATCTAGCAGTGATGTCACTTTTTTCAACTTCTTGTATGTTTTGCTAATTTCTAATTACTTCTTAATATTAGTTCTCCAAACATAACACTATAACTTCAATTTTAAAGCTTTCTTACAGATAATCACTTGCATATGAATCAGCAGCTGCCATTGTGACAGGCAGTTGCTGATTCATGTATGTTGCCATATAGCAGACATGGGCAAATGTGGCTCTTTTTGAGTTACATGCGGCTCTTGCTGAAAGTGTTAATTTCTGCTTTTTATTATTATTTTTACAATTTTATTTCCACAATTTTGTGAAGATATGTTTATTAAAAAAATTCAATATTTATTTAAATTATATTTATATTATTTAATAAAATTGCAGTACAGAATAAAAAAGTACAGAACTGTGGCTACCATGCATTTTGCAAAACCTACATTTCGGCTCCCACTGAACTCTTGCTTGCCCACCCCTGCCATATAGCATATGAAGAGAAACAGACAGAAATCCGTTACAATTTAATCCACATAATGTAGATTTTGTGATCATATATATTTATAAACCCTTCTCCTGAGTCAACAGATTCAAAATATAAAGTTTGGTTAAAATATGTCTCTTTTCCCTTGATACAGCAACAAACATCCAAACAGATCAATCATTACAATTTTATTTGTATAGCTTATTTATTTTATATAAGATAAATGCAGAATTATTCCAATGACAATTATTTAATAAAAATAAACAATAATCCTAAACTTTTATAAAATAATAATTAACTAGAATCAATGAATCAGGCTTATTACTCTCAGTGAATTCAATTAACTCTTTATTTGCCCCATATGCATTTTGGCCTGTCTGGCTCTTTTCAATTGGATTTTATAAATAATAAAAGTGATCCCAAAAATACACTCTCTAATAACAATCATAAACACTACAATTAAACCTTAGGTATACAATAACTAACCTATATATTGTTTTGTAATTTAAATTAAGTTACTCAAATTAGCTTGTTATAATTAACAACATATAAAAAACTGTTAGACTTGATGTTGCTTGTCGGAGATTAGTAAAAGCTGCTTAGACTTGCATAACTGTTTATATAACAAAGAAACAAAGAATGCACAAAAATTACACTGTCTTGACTTATGGAAGGTCAGTGCTGAAAAGGGAGAGTGAAACAAGGTCACCATCACCAACAGCTCCCCAAGGGGTCAACAGTGCTACCAACCTTTTATTATGTAACAGAAAAATATTTACAAAACATTACAATGACACAATGCGTTGTACATAACAATGTCATATAGCATTTAACAATAATTTCAATCATTTATTCCAACAAAAACAATTATAGCATACAGACAAACCATTCACATAACCAAATTACAAATAAAACAAGAGAGCAAAAACTTTGGAATATAGATCTTGTCTGTTCTTTTTGGGTAAAGTTGTTCTCTTTTCTTCTACCTTGACCATCACATCTTTTTTTTTTAGTGCTAAGCCAGTTCACTTCAAATTTCCTATTTTTGGTTTTCTTTTAAATCTATATTTCAAGTTTTTTTGTTCCCTTGTTTGAATTATAATTTGATTTTGTGAGCAGTTCTATCTATATGGTTTGTGAGCAGTTGTCCATATGGTACAATTGTTCTTTAAACTTTCTTCATATTATAACAAAGTAATTTAAGTAACTTATCTATCTATACTAATATATAAAGAGGTAATGTTTGTATGTAAGTTTCGTTGCAGCAGGTAATCTCCGAAACTACTCATCCGATTTCAAAAATTCTTTCACCAATATTTAAAATGGAACCTCAGGATGGACATAGGCTGTATATTATTCCGTTAAACATTCATATAAATTAAAATATATAATCTAGGTTAAGGCTTTTATGTCCAACAGATGGCGCTACGAGTACGACGCCCTAAGTTTGCTTTTCTGTGAGGCATTATGCTTTTCTGTGAAAATGAACTAAAGCAGATCATCTTCTATCTATCTATATAAATAAAAATGTAATGTTCGTTTGTTCCTACCGATTCCTTTGAAATTTTGACACAACGCTGCATTCGAATGCCACGTGTTTTTATATCATATACATGTCGAAATTTCCCGCACTGGGGGGAGATGGACAGGATTAAGGCTTACAGTAAAGAACTCTGCTTCTGTTTATACTATTTAAGATGCGTTTTTTTGCGTTTTTGATTGCATTTTAATAGGGTACGTCAACAGAATGTACAATAAGAAGGAATTTTTTGATATTCCCCCATGGGGAGAGGGACAGAATTAAGGCTTACCGTGAAGAACTTGACTTTTATTATATTATTTTAGATGCCGGTTTTTGCATTTTTGATTGCGTTTTAATAGGGTACATCAAGAGAATGTACACTAAGAAGAAATTTTTCGTAAAATTCCTCCCCCACAGGGGAAGTGTTATACATTTATAATAGATACATTTTGAGCCACAACAACACGTGGCGGGGTCTGATAGTATATTATATTTTGTAATTTAAACTAAGTTGTACATCTAAGATTTAACTATATTATCAGAGGCTCTACTTTTGGGATCACTATTATTGTTTATAAAATCCAATTGAAAACGATCAGACAGGCTGAAATGAATATTGGACAAATAAAGAATTGAATAAATTTGCTGAGTATAATAATAATTCGTCACTTTTTGATTGTTGTAATATAATTAAGATAAATACATGTAATTACATTTTAAGAAGAATTTCATGGAAAACATAGCTTTTACAAATAAAAAATCTGTATGTACTTAAAATCTTTAAAAATTCTTTAATGGTTTAATTTAATAGTGAGCTTACTTTTTGGATTAATTTAATTAATGTGTTGGCATAAGCATATAATCTTTAAAATTTTTCAATAAAATCTATTTAAGAAGTTAAGAAGTTATCAATTTTTTAAAACTGCAACTATTAATTACTAAATTTTTTTAGTTTAAATTTTGGAATACTATTATTTGTATTTCGTCTTCATTAAATTTAATAAAATTTACCTATTATTCAAGCTGCTCATTAATAAAAACTCTTTATGAAAGTGGTGTAGTTGTATAATTGTAATAATTAAGAACAAAGTTGATGGGAGTAATTTAAGAAATAAGGACCAAGGATCTTCTTCATATTTTTCTAATCCAATATCATTTTGTCTGAAATTAAATATTCATTAAAGTATTTTTATTAATAAAATCAAGTTAATTTTTAAATTTTCATAAAATAATATAGCTTACAATTCCAATGAAATATTTAAATAGTCTCTCCAATAATACTGGAAATTTTGAAATTGATAGGTATAAATTGAGAACAAAACTAACATGGAATAAATAATTACAACAAGCCAAAATCCATACATAACAAATCTCCATAAACGATATGAAAGCTAAAAATAAAGACACTTCATTAGAATAGTAAAATAACTTAACATTAAAAATTTTAATCATCATGAATGAAGAGTCATAGTGAAGAAGAGGCATATGTTAAGCAAACTCTACTACATAAAAAAGGGTGATATGAGCTCTTTCAGTACATAGTCAAAAAACTTTCAACAAAAACTTAAATACTATGCTATTATTTTAATATTGAAAATGTTAAAAGACTCTTGTTATATTAATTGTATTCATAATCAGTGTATGTTATATACAACTGCTGACATTTTAACATTATATAGTGCTTCAAGTGCTACAAATCTATGATAATTGTTGCCACAAACTTTGCACTTTTCTTGACACACTGCATATGTGCATCTGTCTTAAGTAAACAAAAGTCACGTTTACAAATGCCAGTTAAATTTACAATGTTCTTTGTTCACACACTATTGGCGCCCAACTCGGTATGCCAACTACACAAAATAAAATAAAGTACAAATAGTCTAATATGTTGAACAGGTCCATCGAGAAAGACACCTTGCAGCATTTTGACAAGTTGTTGCTAGAAGTGATCTCCTTCTGGTGATGAAGAACAAACAGCGAGACGTATCCAGACTTGCCTCAAGCTCTGATGCACACGTCCCAAACCGAACTTAGATGAAACTGATGTATGTCCTGTTGTGCCAAACTTAACTTCCGAAGTCACAAAGTGAAGTGAACTTACAAACTTACGAAGTTAACACTTGGAACGTAGTACTCCCCAATTGCACTTAAAAACTGATCTTCCTGGAAACTTAAAACTCCCGCTTCGACATCAATCCTTTTATACCTGTTGAAAGTGGGTTGGTCTTACTAGGCTGTAGCACTATGCAAATAACGTGTGGTGTGACTCTCAGCTGACCACTCAGTGATTACCAGTTGTAACGCTATGCAAATCAGCTATTACCGAGCCATATCCTTATGCAAATCGTGTCATGTGGCATAATGATCTGCTGACCAATAAATGGCCACGCATTCAAAAAGTCAACGGTCACTTTTCGACCGTTTGTCGGCAACTGTTATCAGTTAAAAAAAAGGGTATTGTGTATTTACATATCAAATTAACCTAACATTCTTTTTGTTTATACAACTAACAAAATGAAGATTTAGTTGATAAAAAATCTAGGATAATTTGAAATTTCATAAATTTGGAAGAAACACTCAAAACATAAAATAAAAGTGTCTTCATATCTCATCATCATCTATACTTTGCAGAAACACAAATTCACACAATAAAGTTTATCTTTAACTTGAGGCTCTCTTCTGCTTCAATATACAAAGCTTGTTAAAAACCACATTCCTTTGATTTTGTGGTTTAGTGTAAAAATATATATTAGTAATTGATGATGATAATCATCATCATGAATTTTTAAGATTCAATTATTTATTCTTTAACAGCTTTATATGCAAATGATTAAAGATTATTGGCATATAATTTCTTAAGAACAGAACAGTAAACAGTAAAGTGCAGTAAAAACACAGAAATTTTTACTAAATAAGAACAGTTTTAGAAAATGTATGTCTCCATTATAATTTACAACATACATTTTTCCTGTTAGGAAATCTTCATCTTTATACAAACAGAAGAACAGGTAGCAAATTTTCACATATTCTATTGTATAATCAAGTGAATCAAATTTTATTTATTGCCAAATTGTAGTACTTATATTTCTTTTATATTTTTTAACCTATATTTCTTTTATATTTGTTTAAAATATAACAATATATTAACATTAATAGATTTGATAAAGTCAAAAAATATATTCTTATATAAGAGTATGAATGATTATAGAAAACTACATTGCCATTAAAATTGAAGACTAAATCATAATAATATAATTATTTATTTAAATAGTTTAATTATAATATAAAGATAAAAAATATTTTTAGTAATAACTATTTGAAGTAAATTTTGACTAAAATTAGCAAATTTTATAGGAAAAAAGTAAACAGATACCTGAAAAACTAATATGAAAAACAGAAACAGTGCCATGTAAATTATCCGATATAATACAACACGAGAACCGCTGAGAGACAAAAACATCAACATGAATAAAACAACCCAAATCCAGTATTTAATCATAAGCTGTTTCATTATTTGCATACAAAAAAATTGTGATGGAATTTTTCCTGCAGAAATTATTTTACTTAACTGCTTTTGTGTATCTGTAAATATAAAAAAGATTTATATTTAAATTATTGTCAGAAAATTTTTGTTTTTTTTTTTACATTGAGTAATAGGAAATTTCTATTTCATTTTCCCGTATTCTATTTGAAAACATATAATGTATATAATACACACACACACAAACGTGCACACGCACACATACAAAAACAATAAATTCTATGACTTACCTTCAGATAATTGATTTTGAGATGTTCTATGCTTTTTTCTAACATATTGATGAAGAGTTATCCAAAACATCATAGTATATAAAGTCTGAAAAGAGAATATTTGCAATTAATATTTTACAAATAATTTTAAGCAAAGTAATTATTTGTTTAAATTTATATAAATTTCATCAATTTCTCATAGTCAATAATAATATATTTTAATTTATACATTTACAATATCCAGGAACACTTGCAAAAATATTGTCAAGATTATAACAGTTTCTCTTCATGAACAAGAAAATAATATTAAAAATCTATTTAGTAAATTCTAAAATTACTAATTATGTAAATTATATAAATTAAATATTTCAACAGAAATGATTAATTGAATAAAGAAATGAATATGCAGAAAAATTAAATCTATAATACAATAATATAATTATTTAGAAATTTATAATGTACTACTTTTAACTTATTTTATTATAAATGCCATATTTTAAATAAAGTATTAGTTCATTTCTGAGAATGGATAACCATGATAATCTGAAAGAATTTGAGTTATTGAATTCTTTTTATTCCAGAAAATGCAATTATAATTGAATTTTAAATTGAAGAATCTTTAACTACTCTACATATTGTGACAATCACTCATTATTTCTGTATATAAAATTTAAAATTATTAGTTATGAAGTCTTTGTTTATAAGCTTCTAGAATATTTCATCGTCTGTTACCCGTCATTGCCTGGAGGAGCATTAAACCCAGCAGGGGAGCAGGAAAGGGTATATATTGACTAATGATTAGGAGAACGATGCTTATTTTTTTTTGGTGTCATTACAGGAAGAACACGAAAACAACTGTGACAATGGGACTGTGCAAAGGAAGAGTTACAAAAGCCAACGGACTCTGCTTCAATTGATAAGACAACCAGAAGGCAGTGATTATGAGACATAAAAATTTGAGGAATCCCTCCCATCATAGTGTCTCCTCTCTTCTGTATTTTTCAATTGTCTACTGACAATAGGATTATCTTATACGAAAATTTGCAAATTAGACTAATACTTAATTGTCACAAAAAAGATGAAATGACTGATTGTAATGGAAACCTAAAACATTGTAATATTTGAATATGCTTCGATTATTGAGTATACTAAATTTGATGTTTACTCAATTTTGAGTTGAGAAAATAAAAACTTACAATATAACTTTCATTCATTACTTTAACATTCACATTTTTTCAATTATCATACATGTCCCAAAAGTAAGTGCAATCTTTTATAACAACTTAATACAAATAATATAATATATATTATAAATTATCTTCGATATTATCATTATTATAACTGATAATATCCAGTAAGTTTAAGAAAAAATATAAATATATTTATATACTTTTTTTAAACTTACTCTAATATTTTAATTATCTCTAAGTTTATGTATGAATGTACATTGAAATTCTGAATAAGAGGACCTATATTCTAGCAAAGTAGTGTACCTTCAATAATTTGCACTTGGAGAGGAAATTTTGCTTGCAACCCTTTCTTCCATAGTTGAGTTTAAAAAACTCATTCTATAGATTACCTCCCAGCTAAATCTAAATCTTTGTTATAAAGCATTCAAATACACTTATAAAATAGGCTAATAAGATACTTATTTACAGAAAAAAATTTTCACAAATGATATAAGAAACCACAGGATAAATAAATCGTAATCCTACTGTATAATTTTTCTGTTAAAATAAAATAAAGTTAAAATTAAATAATTCATATTGACAGTGTACAATTAGCATAGAATTGAAGTTGTACAATTATAGTAGAAAAAAGTACATTCTATGAATATTATGAGAAACAATACATCTATTTATAATAAATAGAAATCAGATATATACATGAAATAACCCAATTCCTGATTAAAAGTAAACAATCTCTTGGATTGTATTGGGCTATATTATGACTACATTTTTATCTACACATTCCACACCCAGTATACTTTACAGTTTGTGACTTCCAGTCTCTTTATCCTTCCATCCACATTGAATCTTGCTTTTGTTCTCTGCATAACTTCCTTCTTAGTAGCATTCAGGACTCACCTAAGCATCACCGTAACATCCTAGATCTTGCTGATCTCTTATGCCACACTTCTATTTTGCTTTCAAGAGCATGACTTTTCTGTAAGGTAGGAGTGTACCTATGGCAGCTCCCTCTCAGGCACCCTTTGAAAAATAGTCATTTGGCAACTCAAGATTGCCATTCTGCCTGCCTTCAACCACTACATTCTCTTATGTGCACATTATGTCAACAATATTCTTATCTTGTGGCAACAAAAATCCTGTATTCAAGATTTCTTGCATATAATTAACACCAATCCCTACGGCCTTTGTCTCCCCCAGGAATAGGATAACAAGCAAGAAGTTCACTTTCTTAATCTGTAACTTACTTTATCCAATAGACACATCTCAACTAACTAAAGTCAGCCATCTTAAAGAAAAAAAGAAATGTGAAAAGGAGCAGGGATGACAATCTGATTGGATGGTGTATAGGCTTCCTGCCTACACACAATCCAATGGCCAACTTCAGTGGTATAATTTGTCAAACCTTTACCATTTGTCTGACATTCAACACAGCAACAAGGAACTCCAAACTATTGCTTGATATGCCAGGCTACATGGCTATTCTCCAAACATCATCAAAGGTCTAAATCGTCATCTTTTCTGTAACACTTCTGCCATGCCTAACAACTACCCCAGAACACCATATACAAGGCTGTCATGTACTGTACAACAGAAGACTAGCCATCCTGTGTTAGAATCCAATACGAGGAGACGACTCTTTTGGTAATATTAACAACTTACTTTATTGGTAACACTCACATACAAAGCAAAAGAAAGAAGAAAGAGAGCTTTGGAAAGCCCGCCAATCATATATATATAGTGCTTGTGCGCCCTCTGGTGGCTGAAGTCGTACAATATTTAACATCCTGTACAAGGAAATTGTCAGAATAATTTTTGACTAGCTTTCAGAAATCCTTTGGCATCCTCCTCTGAAAAGTTAAAGACCATTCAGACATGCACCTCCAACCTGGTATATATTCTATCCCAGTTTCAAATCATAGACCCAACTGCAACTTAGAATACATGGATGCTACAAGGTGACCCTTAAACACCTGCCTCAAAGAACATTGGACTTCCATCTTGAAAGAGGTGACCAACACCACATTAGCAACCTTTGTTGCCAACCCCAACATAGATGTACATTTCAACTATGCATGCCTCCTACATAACACCTTCCACAAAGAACAACTTATATATTTAGAACAGTTAGGGATAACAAAGTACAAAGCTGCTAGAAAAAAATGCCACTATAAACTTCAAGATATAGATTCTTTCCCCTGCATGGAAGTCAATCTTTAATCAGAAAGTTAATAATTTTGATAAATAAATTAAATTTTATATTATAGAAGATGATGATATATGCTGTTGGGACAGGCAAATTCATACGTGATTCATCATAATGATCATGTGATAAATAATTATCTGCCTATTAATTATCATTTTAGTATTAATATAATGAGTTAAACTTCATGTTTGTTTTTATTTAGTTTAATTCATTTGTTTGGTGTTAAAAAATTGTAAATAGAGGGTGTTATGAAATTTGAATACTTTCTTTACAATTCTCTATTTAATTTTTTTTTATAATTACCCCTTCTTTTCACACTCAGCAGTTCTGACTGGATCAATAAAATTGCATATATGGAGTTGTCTTTAACAATTTCTTCCTTTCTCTCTCTTTAATTGTAGGATGCTGCTCCAAATTACACTTCTTTCTGTTATAGACTTTACATTATTTGATGCATGGTAATTTAAGACTAAAGTCTTAAATTTAAGTAAAATACAGTAATTTAAACTAAAGTCTTAAATTACTGTACTGTAGTTGTCATGATCAAATTGTCTTTGTTAATAACTAGTAACAATCATTTTTTTTTTATTAAATTTACTTTTATATAATTTAATGTTTGTAAAATTTTATTTTAATCATCATTATAATAAAATTTGAATTGAGTATTACTGTCTTTTACACCTGAATCCAACATATATTTATATTAATAATTATTACAAATAATTTAAAATTTATCATTTTGACTTGCTAAATTCTAAATTCTTTTTTATATCTATATTTTTATGATACCGATATACCAAAAATTCTATTCAAATTTAGATTATTTTAATAAATTATTGATAATTATCATTTTTACTTACCTTAACAAATAATGGTTTATAAGACATATCATAATATTTTATTATTCCAATTTGAGCAAGATTAACAACTTCCAGTTTTGATGGTAATTCATCTTCATTCAAATTAAGACTAAAAATATATTGAATCAGTAACAAGATTGTAGCATATATTATTAAAGCAGGTGATGAAGAAAGACAAGCTTGACGTGTATTTGGCATTAGCCATAATATGTAAGACCAAATAAGAAGGATAAAAGTGAGCCAACTATGATAAGTGATGCTCCAGATCTAAAAATAAATATTAATTTTAAATTAATTCAATCATCTTTAAGCATAGTAATGAAAACAAGATAATCACTAATAAGTAAAATAAAATTTTATTTAGTCAATGTAACATTGGCTCTATAATATAAATGACTTTTCAAACAACCTATTTAAGATTCACGACAAAAAATTTTCAATTCTATANCACCTGCCTCAAAGAACATTGGACTTCCATCTTGAAAGAGGTGACCAACACCACATTAGCAACCTTTGTTGCCAACCCCAACATAGATGTACATTTCAACTATGCATGCCTCCTACATAACACCTTCCACAAAGAACAACTTATATATTTAGAACAGTTAGGGATAACAAAGTACAAAGCTGCTAGAAAAAAATGCCACTATAAACTTCAAGATATAGATTCTTTCCCCTGCATGGAAGTCAATCTTTAATCAGAAAGTTAATAATTTTGATAAATAAATTAAATTTTATATTATAGAAGATGATGATATATGCTGCTGGGACAGGCAAATTCATACGTGATTCATCATAATGATCATGTGATAAATAATTATCTGCCTATTAATTATCATTTTAGTATTAATATAATGAGTTAAACTTCATGTTTGTTTTTATTTAGTTTAATTCATTTGTTTGGTGTTAAAAAATTGTAAATAGAGGGTGTTATGAAATTTGAATACTTTCTTTACAATTCTCTATTTAATTTTTTTTTATAATTACCCCTTCTTTTCACTCAGCAGTTCTGACTGGATCAATAAAATTGCATATATGGAGTTGTCTTTAACAATTTCTTCCTTTCTCTCTCTTTAATTGTAGGATGCTGCTCCAAATTACACTTCTTTCTGTTATAGACTTTACATTATTTGATGCATGGTAATTTAAGACTAAAGTCTTAAATTTAAGTAAAATACAGTAATTTAAACTAAAGTCTTAAATTACTGTACTGTAGTTGTCATGATCAAATTGTCTTTGTTAATAACTAGTAACAATCATTTTTTTTTTATTAAATTTACTTTTATATAATTTAATGTTTGTAAAATTTTATTTTAATCATCATTATAATAAAATTTGAATTGAGTATTACTGTCTTTTACACCTGAATCCAACATATATTTATATTAATAATTATTACAAATAATTTAAAATTTATCATTTTGACTTGCTAAATTCTAAATTCTTTTTTATATCTATATTTTTATGATACCGATATACCAAAAATTCTATTCAAATTTAGATTATTTTAATAAATTATTGATAATTATCATTTTTACTTACCTTAACAAATAATGGTTTATAAGACATATCATAATATTTTATTATTCCAATTTGAGCAAGATTAACAACTTCCAGTTTTGATGGTAATTCATCTTCATTCAAATTAAGACTAAAAATATATTGAATCAGTAACAAGATTGTAGCATATATTATTAAAGCAGGTGATGAAGAAAGACAAGCTTGACGTGTATTTGGCATTAGCCATAATATGTAAGACCAAATAAGAAGGATAAAAGTGAGCCAACTATGATAAGTGATGCTCCAGATCTAAAAATAAATATTAATTTTAAATTAATTCAATCATCTTTAAGCATAGTAATGAAAACAAGATAATCACTAATAAGTAAAATAAAATTTTATTTAGTCAATGTAACATTGGCTCTATAATATAAATGACTTTTCAAACAACCTATTTAAGATTCACGACAAAAAATTTTCAATTCTATACTGAATCATTAAGAGTGATTTCAATATATTAATATAAAAGGTATTAATTAATATGTATTATTTTATGTATCTTTATCATATAGCATTTTTTCCCCATTTTTTAAACACTTTCTGCCCTGTGCACTAAGAAGACCTTTCTTTCCATATCCATCATGGGTTTGGCCAGGACAACAATATGAACAGACAGGTGATGAGATATGAAACCCAACATATCCAAGACTGACTGTCCATAAAAAATTCCTGGGCAGTTGCTTATCCAAATTTGATCCTGGGACCCAGAGCAATAAGCTGACACCTTAATCATCTCAGCCATCTGGCTATCAACATCTTATACTAATATCTTTATTACCAAAATTGATTCAGCAAAAAAATTGGAAATATTCATTCTTCATTAAATTTATGATTATAAATCAATCATTTCATTTTTTTCTTTTTATTAATATAATAAATAGCAAAATACAATTAAAAAATGCAGCTTATACGCATTAATTTTATTTCAAACTAAACCAGTTAGATTTATTTTGAAAAGCTTAAATCATCAAAAACTGATATTAACCATCAAATTCATTTTTCTGAAGAGTTAAGAAAACTCCTCAAAAAAATGAATTACACTTTAATGAATTCCTCTTTGAACATGAAGTCGGCCGATTTAGGCTGACTTCGTGTTTAGAGAGTTAAAGAATAAAAATTCAAAAGGCAATAGAATGTTCCAATGACTATACAAAAATCTATGGTTAATATGCTAACATGAATTACATACAGTATATATCTGAAGCACAAAAGTTATAGCTAATAGATAAACGTCTGCAACATTTCCATATAATCACATTAAGGAAAACAGCAAAGTAAATATAAATATATAAGAGTATAGAGAATCAAAACACTATTAAAAGATAATCTTATGAAAAATTTTTTAATCATGCAGCAAAACTATTAACAGCTGTTTGTCATGTAATTCTGAAATTAATGTTTATGAAAATTTTTTAAAGCATTCTTATTATGTATTAATAACTGATTTAAATAGTTCTATCAGTTGACAATGTATTTTGGTAAAATTTTAAAATGTCAAAAGATGTTTGCTTCTAAAGTTTAGTCAGTAAAGATATTTGTTCTTAATTAATAAAATTATAAAAAAAACTTTTGTGATATTTATTTTTATAACAATAAATTTTATTTTAATATTTATCAGCTGAAATCAAAAACAATCTAGCAGGAGTGGAGATAAAATAAAAAAACTTTTTCAGAAACAGATAAAGTTTACAGACTAGATCATTAGAAATTAAATTTTAGAAAGAGAGAAATGTATTTTCAAAAGTACAGTAATTTAAGACTTTAGTTTAAATTACTGTACTTTACTTAAATTTAAGACTTTAGTCTTAAATTACTGTGCATCAAATAATGTAAAGTCTCTATAACAGAAAGAAGTGTAATTTGGAGCAGCATCCTACAATTAAAGAGAGAGAAAGGAAGAAATTGTTAAAGTCTGAGAGAAATTCATTATAGAGATTTAAACTATATTTTATTTAGAATCAAATAAAACTTGCATACTATCTTTATAGAGATAATTGCCCTAAACAATAATCATATTTATTTTATTTAAATTTTTTCATGAACTAAAAAGTGCTCTTGTATTGTAATTTGCATATAAATTTTAACCAAACTAAATAGCCTGATAGTTCAGTTAATGTTACCTCACTTATANTTGAATATATATAACTATTGTATTGTATATATATGAAAACTAAAACTAAATCTGTATTCTGAAAAGAAAGAAAAAGAGTGAATCTTCAGAAAATTAGTATGTTTTATGTTTCTAAAGATATAATACATATCAACTTTTCCATATTTATTGTAAAGAAAAGTGACTATTGAGATGCTTCTCCATTTTGTTTAATGGTATTTTTATTTGTACTGATAAAAATATACTGAATTTTTTTCATTTAACTTTAAATTATTAATTTCTTCATTCTTCAGCTAAACTTCGAGAAATATTGCCAACCCAAAAAGCATTCAAATAAATTTTTTAAATATATTATTCTCCCAAAACAGCATTTTGGAGTTTACAACTTTATCCTATGCTTTCAGGTTCCTACAACCCCATCTTCAGGAACATTAAGAACCCAAAATGCACTACGATAATAAGGTGTAAACTCCAGAAAGCAGTTTTGAGTATAGAATTTGATATATGAGTTGTTCTGTTGATAATGAAGAATAGTGATGCTGTTTTTATATTATTATTTTATGCTCCAAGTAAGATATTTTAATTTATGCAAATTTGTGCTTGCATTTGATTTTTTCTTAAAATATATTTAATCCATTTTCATACTTACACAAAATACATATAAATTCAAGAAAATGTATTATAAATTAGAGTAAATGCTCTCTACTTCATTAAGACATCTTTTTCTTAACCCAATATTCTGATTAATTATTAATAAACTTGCAGACAAGTTTCTATTTCAAAATAATATAAAAAGTTTCTCTTTTTCTTATTATTCCCACATCACTATTTACCAAAACAATTTAAATGTGTTAATTTGACATATTAAAATTTTTTATTTAAATCTAACTTATTAATTACATGTTACTTCTACTTAGATTAAAATATTTAATACAGTAATTAACTTACCATCATAATAATTATAGTTGCCACATAACTTCTTTTAAATATAAATTTACAAAAAAAGTTAGCAAACAAAACTGTTTTTTCATGTACTCGTTTTTCAGTTTTTATAGTTTGAGTATTTTCATTAGTTTCATTATTACTATGCACTTCAAGGTTTACTATAGAAATGTCCTCTCTCGTATTATCAAATGACTTATGCTGATCTGATACTNTTCCCAAGTCGAACTTAGACGAGAGTGACGTATATCCGGTGTGTCGAACTGTCGCCTTTTTATAGCGTCAACATCGGACTCGATGACCAATTAGTGCTTACTGAACCGTAGCACTATGCAAATGTGATGTGACGTGATTCCCGGCCGACCAATTAGCCATCACAAACCTTCTCGGCCCCCGAAATGTTCGGTGAAAAAAATATGGCCCGCGGGCTATGATAAGTTGGACAGCGCTGTATTAGATATATTTATAAAAATTAAAAAAATTTATTAAGTATTAAATTAAGTGTCTCAAAAAATATTTTTAGTTATTTTTTAAAATTTTATTATTTTTGAAATATTTGTCAATAACTTTAAAAAAATAATAAAATGTTTTTCTTCACAAAAAATTCAATGCAATAATATAACAGAAGCTGATTAGTCATCTGCTTTTAAAATTATTACAGCAGTGCCTCCTACTTCAAATTTAATTCATTCCAGAAGACTGTTTGAACTCTAAAGAAGTTTTTCCCCCATTAGAAATAATGGAAGCAAATTAATACATTTCCAGACCCTAAACAATACCCTTTTCAATAAACTTAAAACAGCAAATACACATAATTTAAGGTAAAAATATCACAATTAAATGTCCCAATAATAAATTAAAACACAAAAACAATAAATAAAATACATAAATAATATATAATAAAGTGAAAATTGTATTTACTGGTTGCATACCATCAACTTTGGCATCTTAAACATGGCCACCAGATTTGCCACATATACAGTACATTGCTTTCATGCTTACAAGTTCCTTTTTCATCTTAGTCTTTTTCAAGCCTTCCTCTTACTAGTTACACTTTGTTTCTTCCATACATTTCTCAGATAGCATAATTAATAAGTAAAAGTTATATTTGTTAAACAGGTATTTTTTTACAGTTGGGGTTACTTAACATAGATGTGTAATTTAATTATAACAGTTGTGAATTTTAACACATTATTGCTAATTGGAGATTATATTCTTTGTTCAGAAGCTAATTTTACATTTCCAGTGTATTATTCATTCAGTGCACAGTTCAAACTGTGAAGCATTGTTTCAACTCTAAAGCAAATTTTTGTTGAATTTGGTGTTTGAATTCTGAAGCATTTAAAGTTAGAGTTGTTCAAAGTATAAGGTACCACTGTATAAGGTATTTTGTTTTATAAATGTTCTGAAAACTAAATTAACACTAAAATAAACTTTTCTCCCCTAAATTTCAATGAATCATTCATAAGATATATTTATTTGTTATGAAAATCAATAAAACAAAAAGTTGATTCTGACCAAAAAATTCAAAAATGTTCAATTCTATTTGTATTTTATAACTTTATAACTATTTAAATCTATATATTTATATGGTATAATATAATTCTAAAAGTAATTACCATTGGATTAAGTATCCTTATGCGAAACGTTGTTACAAGTGTAAAATATAAACATATTAGTGCCAAAGGATGTATAAGAGTACTCCAATTTAGATTTAAATATTGTAAAATTCGAACATTATTACAATTTAAATCAATGTACCTAATAAGGCCAAATAATCTAAAAGTGAAATGAAATAGAATTATTAATTTATAAAACAATTTATAAATACATATATTAAGATAAAAATTGATATTCAGTTGAAACATGCCAACAATGTTTAAAATGTAAAAATGAAAACAGTTCAAATATATATATTTTTTCGTTTTATTATTTAAATTACAAAAAAATGAAAATGTTATAAATTAAATAAAGATAAGAAAAGGATATTAAATATTTTCTTACCTTGCATAAAAACTTTGATGGTGAATGAATTGTTGTAGTATATTGAATTGATATATATATAAAATGATGAAATGAATGCCACAATATATAAATAATGGGACTTTAAATATAGTATATTTATACTGAAATAATAGATTTAAATTCCAAGCTAACAAAGTACATATTGCAAAGAATGATAAAAAATATACAAAAGAAATAACAGATGGTTGTAAACTTGCAGTAGTTATCATAAATACAAGAGTTAATATTTCATTTAAAATAAAAGATAATCCTGAAGTTTGTCTGATTTTTAAGGTGTTTTGGTATTTACCTCTTTCAAGACATTTACAAATTATTAAGATGAAAATTGAGAGTAAAAGTACTAAAAGATCTAGTCCAATCAAACGAATGGCATGTAACAAGTCAAGCTGATCAAGTCTATTTAATCCTATTAATCCAAATAAATAGCCATCCCATTTACCTGCAAAAGTTGTTGTTATTATTTTTTAAGTCATATAATTTATAAAATTATTATTTATTAATAAACTAATAAACATATTTAAACAGTTTAAAAATTTAAGAATTAGATCTAAACAAATGGAACAAAAACATTAGAAGATTTTTCATTTAAATATTAAATTTTTTAGAAATCTGTATCTAATGAAAACTGATAGCACTTTTATTTTAATCAGTCAATCAAAATTTTACTAAAATAATAAGTACAGTACCTGTCCATATTGCAGGGAGTAAAAAGCAAAAATTATATGTAAGTTTTATATTAAAGCAAAGACAAGCTTAACTTGTAGAGCAAAGAATTACATTGAAGTTAAAAAAAGTCAGTGATAAACTTGTTAATTTGAAAAATGTAGTAGTCAAACCTCAGTTTTCAAACAATTCATTCCTGAAAGTTGTTCTAAAACCAAAACAAATTTTACCATAAGAAGCAATATAAAATGGATTAATCCATTCCTGACCCCAAAATAAAGCCTTGTGGTCTGAAGACCACATGTGTCTGTTGTGTAACCAGCCCCTTGGATGAGCCACAGTGTAAAAAAGGAATGGGTATTTCTGTGGTCTTCAGACCACATTTTTTGAAACTTTTTTAATTGTATTCATTACCTTTCTAAAAAGGTGTTCATTAAAAGTTCTTGCATTTAATTAATACTGTTAAATATAATGCTGAATGCCAATTGTGTACTAATGAGAAATAATAAAATTATATTTAATAATAAAGTTTTTGTCATTTAATTTGATTATGTATCATTAAACAAAAATTCTTGGATGCCATTTATATTACATCAGTGGCATGCCGTCCTTGAAAGCAGTGGAAGTGCCGCTTTCCTTGTATTTTCTAAAATATGACGACATATTGTGCAATTACCTGTATTTTCATATTTTAATGCACTTTGAATAACTAAGAGATAGCATCTACTAGTGCAGTTTAATGATTGACAGGCTGAATGCCAATTGTGTACTAATGAGAAATAATAAAATTATATTTAATAATAAAGTTTTTGTCATTTAATTTGATTATGTATCATTAAACACAAATTCTTGGATGCCATTTATATTACATCAGTGGCATGCCGTCCTTGAAAGCAGTGGAAGTGCCGCTTTCCTTGTATTTTCTAAAATATGACGACATATTGTGCAATTACCTGTATTTTCATATTTTAATGCACTTTGAATTAATTAAAATTAATATTTTATTATAACCACATTATGTATCTTATTACAAATTTCTATACTACATGTGAAAAAAACGATACGAATTGCTATTGTATATTTGAATATCGGTGGTGGAATGAAGCACTGTATTGTTGAATACGGGACAGCTTCCAAGAAGCCAGATTATACACATTTGCGCATGCACTTTACAGTGCACCAACCTCATGCAGTTTAGCTGATGGATGCTACACACCAAAATAGCATTTAACGCTTCCAATGATTCTGCCCAGGACTGGTTCTGGGCTGTTAGCCGCCTGCCTGCTAGATATTTGGCCGCCCTCACCCCATTATGTGAATCACGAGTAGATTTATAACTTAACCCAACCAATAGGAATTTACTGGTATGTTTTTATGATAGTTCTGTATAGTTGACAGAAGTTTTAAAAAATCCATTAAAATATTTGATATATTTATTCTGAATAAAAATAATAAGTTTACATGGCCAACGATTATTTAACAACGGAAAAATGACTGAAACAAAGAATTTTTCTCTGTAAAAAAGTTGTACAGTGATACCTCGACTTACGCTACCCCGACTTACGCGAACTCGGAGTTACGCGATTTTCAAATCTCGTCGATTCGTCTTTTGTTTGAGCGCCACGCACTCTTGATTACTCACTCCCCCCCACACTATTGTTCGGCTAACATGTTCGGAGGTGTCGCGCGGAATCGACACATAGCTACAATTTATTTTGTGTTATTTATTTCTGTGTTTGTTATATCTACGGAGACT
>NW_019386410.1:0-816 GCF_000671375.1 Centruroides sculpturatus | reverse complement strand
GTCGTTAAGGCCACTTTTGAAAAAATTATTTTTTTTGAATTTTTGGAATGTTTTTTAGGTCCCCAAATTTTTTCAGAATTTTTTGCGCACGCGAAAAAATTTTATCGCGATTTTAATGAGCCTTTGATAAGGCTCGATTAAGGCTTAATGTTTTTTTAATGGGAGTTTTTTATCAAAATTAATTTATCATTCTAAAGTTGTAGCGCACCGATTTTCCTTCGGTAAAGTTATTTAAAGCTGCTTTCTGATGTCAAAAACGACTTCCGATAGTTTTTTAATTTTTTTAATTAATAGATTTTATTATATAGAAGTTTAATTAATTAGGGGGGGTTGGAAATCGCAATAAAAATTATAATTTTTTAAAAATATTTAAAAATATACCGCCAGATTGTATTCACCCTACTTTAAACCCTTGTCCTCCCGCGACGTCTGAGAATGCCCCGGGAAATCCGACTCCAGCTGTGTTCAAGGTCATCCAGATGTGTAAACAATAACTCATCAGTGTTAAATTTCACAGAAAGGCGAGACAAAGGAAACTAAATGATGAAGCTTTTTAACCAAAATTAACATTTCTTTCATTTTTTTCAGTTTTAAGTATTTTTTATGCTTAATTAGCGGCTCAAAAGGGGTTAAATAGATAGCAACATTATTGATGATTCATGTTGTGATGTCTAATGATGCAAGGCAATCTCAGCAAAACTAACTTCTGAATTAGTAGTCTTGTCACTGATTGGTCAGGCCATCGACTTTAACATAGGAAGTATAGGGAATTGATCATCTGTTTCTCTAACCTATGGCTGGCTGGCTCTTGCCGAG
>NW_019386409.1:60630-62933 GCF_000671375.1 Centruroides sculpturatus | reverse complement strand
CAAATAACTTTGTTTTGAATCATTAATTAGTGTAAATATAATCCAATAAAAAATCCAATGGATTGTTTGTCGTCATCACTTTTTTCAGTCATTTTAAAAAAATTTATTCTAAGTATATAATTATATTACAATTCTTTAAAATTAGTTTTCTAAAATCTAAAGCTTTATCATGCATAAATATTCCTATTTTGGCATTCAGACTCTAAAACATTACATTGTCACCCTAAACTAGGCTTTTTCAATTAACAATTAACATTTAATTAGACTCTGATGAAATACAGTTTTTCATTTTTGTAAGTTGTTTGTTAAAGAAGCCTAGTTAGTTTAAGTAAAAGTGCTTTTAATTTATATGGCTTTATTAAAAATTAAAGTATAATGTTTTTGGTGACTTTTTATTAACTAGATTTTAACATTATATATATAATATATATTTTATAACAAAATATTACCAATTTTTGATTTTTTCCAATAACTTCTTGCAGGCATTAATTCTTCAAATGTTTGCAGTCCAAATGAATAAGCTTTCTGATTTAATTCTTTAAAAATATGACTTCCAATATTCTGTAAAAATTATAAAATTTAATTAAATAAATTGATTTTTTCTAAAATTTCAAAAACTTAGTAAATGTAATTATGATTAACCTCCATAAAAGATATAATTTCTAAAAGATTATTCCAATTTTCTTTTAACTGAATTCTAGCAGGCCCATCACTAGTTTCATTACTCCAGTGAACAGATTTGAGATTCTGTAATATCTTTGTCATTAACTGAAAATAAATTTATAAATTAATATTTTCATCTTATCATATTACTCAATTATATTTTTAGTTGAAGTGAGATTAAAATTTATTTATATTAAAATTCTGTTAAATTTTACTGTAGATACAACTTCCATTTAAGAATGAGACAATTCTGAGGATAGAAGAATATTTCTCAAAAGTGCTTAGTTAGAAAATTATTTGATTCCTACAATAAAGCTTAATAGGATTTTGGTTAATTTTAAAGATCATTTTACATTTTCAACTAATTAGAATTTATCTTAAAATTATTGCAAATAATAAGATTTTGCTTTTAAGTTTACACAGTAAGACTGTAAGGAGTCAATTCTGAACCATTTTATTTTTGTTTGGAGATTACTTTTAGTTCATTATTCTATTTATTTAGGAGTATTTTATTTCATTAAAGATAGACTACCATACCTCACCCAGGCAAAATTTTAAAACTAAAATTTACTTTTCTATGATGACTGCTGGTGGAAACCAATTACGTCATCAAACCTAGAAATGACATCTCAGGGAGAGAATTTCACAGGAAATTAAAAGATTGATCTCCCATCTTAAATTGTCACAAAAAGGCACAATGAAAAATTATGAAAGATTAAATGTAAGGACAATGACATGACTTAAAAAGAGATTACTAGAATTAAACAAATGTTAGCCACTTATGTATGTAAAATAGGGTCGAGTAGGCGTAATCATGTAATGTCACTAATCACACTATAAGAATGTGAAGCTCAAGATCAAATGAGGTGATGCTAAGGATCAAGCAAGATTAAAGCAAGGCTTTCAAGTTCCACTGATGACATAGAAGTTTCTTGGTGATGGTTAGGCAAATTTAAGTTGTAAGATTTCTTTGTGAATTTTTGATAGATTTCAATTTCATAATTTTGTTCTAATTATCAATTAGAGATTCAGACTATGTACAATGTAAAAGGGTACTTCTATGGTGCATGAAAAAAGGATTAATTATTAGACTCAAAAATTAATTAAATAATTTTTTGTACATAGTCTGAATATCTAATTGATAATTAGAAGAAAAATATCCTGAGTTCATCATGAAATTGTAACTACATGCAAATCAAAGATAACTCGTATCCACCACTAGAGGGTTTGAACCTGATACAGATGGTATAAAACTTGGCAGTTGGTGAGAAGATTTACTTAATTTTTTTATGTTAAGGCGTCAGATACCTAAAATGAAAGGCTGACGTCTGATCATTTTTAATTGTAAATTTTACCTATTGTTATTCGTTTTTATGAAGTGATTTCTTCAAACCAATGTAAAAGGGTACTTCTATGGTGTATGAAAAAAGGATTAATTGATAGACTCAAAAATTAATTAAATAATTTTTTGTACATAGTCTGAATCTCTAATTGATAATTAGAAGAAAAATATCCTGAGTTCATCATGAAATTGTAACTACATGCAAATCAAAGATAACTCGTATCCACCACTAGAGGGCTTGAACCTGATACAGATGGTATAAAACTTGGCAGTTGGTGAGAAGATTTACTTAATTTTT
>NW_019386409.1:10634-57476 GCF_000671375.1 Centruroides sculpturatus | reverse complement strand
GCCTAGTAGGTAATTTGCAGATTACCTAGATAATCTGAACATTACCTAGGTAATTTGAGAAATGGAATAATTTTCGCAGCTTTAACGGATCACCCTAGTTAATCTGCAGATTAGCTAGGTAATGCGCACATTAACGGATTTCGAGCTTTAGCGGTAACATATAAATTATGTAATATCATATAAACTATACAGGTTTAAAATAATAACGAAATTAAGTGGCTTATTTCTATTTTTTCTATCTCAATTAGGCCTAAATCATGACATTTTCGTTAGATAAATCAATATAATTGGCACTATATTTGTTGATTCTTTTATTAATAAATTCAAACAATTATTATTTAGTACATTAATGTGCCATATCTAAACTTAACTCATATATGATAAATAAAATGACTCAATATTGCTTGCAAATTATGGCGATGAAACTTCGAATCAGGCAATGATCACGGTTGTTCAAAATCGCTTATATTTCAAATTTCTGAATAAATAGTGCCTGCTATTTATTAACAGACACACTAAAATATACAAAGAAATTGTATTTTCATTGCTGAAAACATAATGTTATGTTTTAAAGCTAGAAATAACTTGATATATATTTTACCAAAGTCTTCACAAAACGTAATACTACGTTCATAACAGGGTAAATATTAAAATTGTTTGTAAAACTTGTAACTGTAAATGCTATATAAATTTTAGTTTGAAATTTGTTTCATATATTTATTTTTAAATATAATATTGGTACATTATTTTCAAAAATTAATATAATTTTATATTTATTTCTGTATATTTTATGTAACTAAAATATTTTAATTATACCTCTAAATCAGAACAACTGATTAATAGATATATAGGAATATTCCAGCATGAGAGGAAAACTTGTCGTTTGTCTCTTGCCCATCTAATAGCATAATCTGAAGTAGAGTTTATGTGTGAAATAACTGAAAAACATAAAATTACAAAATCAAATGCTTTAATAATACTATTGTACCATAAATTTAATCAATTAATTTATTAATACTTTTACTGTCTTGTAATACATTTAGATTAAATAACAATAAAAAATTATAAAAATCATAATGCTTTATCATAATAATAATAATAATAATAATAATAATAATCTTAAAATTTACATTGTACCACTATCTCCCCAGAATATTTCTTACAGATTAGCTGTGATAAATTTTCTGAAAATTATATTATATTGTGAATTGTATATATTGTCTTATCTTGTGAAACTCAATCATTCAGTGTGTTTCATTAAAAGTGACAAATACACCAAAAAACATATTATTGCTAGTATAAACAGCACTAATAATATGTTTAAATTATGAAAAATAAATTCATTCAGAAAATCATATTTAAAGTTTAATGAGATAAAATTGATTTTAAGAGAATTGAAAAACAGGATAAAAATTAAATTTATTTAATTAAAGTATTGTAAACTATTGAGTTGATTCGTAACTGATTATCAACAGATAAACTTCATTCCTATTTACAGCTCCTTTTCAGATGTAACCATATTTCTACTTCTCTAATAAATAAAGATCAGTCAAGTTTATCTCTTCAGATAAAGAATATTGTGTATTTATATTTTCAGTATAATTAATCTGCAGCAGTTATGATTACGTATTATTGTTAATTGTTCTCATCACCTAAGCCAGCAGGGCCAGTGTAAGCTAGTAAGTATGGAAAGCAAGTAGCATACCAAGAACAAGGATAGCCAAAAAAGGCAAAAATTATGAAAAAAGTTATGAAAATATTAAAATTACAAACAAATACTCATAAACTTGTTGCAAATACATTATAAAATATAATAGTTACTAATAAGCTAATATTTAATATATTTAATCTGTTGGGTCTAAGGGACACCAATTTCTGTTTTGTAGGAGACACTATATTCTTACACAAACACTAAACTACCAAACAAATACTGCAATAAATAAGAAAAGAGATGTACTTCATAATAACATATATAGAATCTTTATTGTGATAGAATTTCAAAGTATAGTAAGGACCAAAATTCCAAAGTAATAGTAGTTTCAACATATTTTTTACAATATTTAATTAGTTACATTATAATAATTTTCCAAAATCACAAAGATCATTTTGAATACAATTAGTCCAATAATATAAAGTAAAAAATTTTTTTAATGTTATAGCATTATAATTATATTATCTGGAAAAAAAATGAAAATATTTTATAAGTTGATAACATAATTATTCATTATATATGTGTATTTTAAATTTAAAAAAGATGTATAATATATTTAATACATTTATTTATTTATTTATTTAAAATTACAATTTTATTTAAATAAATAAAAAAAAAATATTTGAAATACTATCAGGATAAAAATTATTCCTGTTTATTTTATGATAAACATAAAAAACCTACATTATACTTATTTAGGATTTCTTTTATATTCAAAACTTATATGTACAGTATTAACTTATCAAACTTATACTTAAGTTTGATAGTTAACATGTAAAAACTAAAAATCTCTTATATACTAATAAATTGAATTGAAACTGTTACATTTTACTGTTATTTATCATCAAAAAATCTATTATTGTTCATGAATGTCTTTGAAATTTTATCAGTAACAAAATAATCTAGAATTAATTATTATAGTTATTTAAGAATTAACTATATTGAAATTAAATGTATTCTAAATGATTTCATAATAATCTGATTTAAAAAAAATACTGAATCAAAGAAGAAATAGTTATTATTTAACTTTTACTAGTTTAAATAATGAATAAGAGCAAGTAAAATAAACTTACTTTTGAATGCTGTAGTAAAATAACCTGCTGGAATTAACATCAATAAACAAGAAACCATTGGTTCAAAAATAGAACAAATTAAATTTCCATGATTTGTTCCTGCTGTTCCTTCAATCAGAGGAATTGGCACACAACGAGAAGAATAAGTTGTTGCTAATGTTGTACAAAATCCTAAGTAAAAGATTTCTATTTTAAAGTATAATTTAAAAACAGTAATTGTTATATTGTGAATAGTTTATAGTTTATTCAAAAATGTTTTTATAAAGAATTAAATTAGATCAACAAAAAATTTATACAAATTAGAGTACATTTTAATTATAGATTATTTTAAATATATTGATATATTTCAGTTTTTAAAAACATTAAATAAAATGACAGATTACATTGTTATAATTTGAAAGTTTTTAATAATCGTTTTTAATTAATTCCACACACATTTAATTATCAATCATATTTTTTATTGTCTTATTTTATAAAAAAATAATTTTCTGTATTAAATATGAAAAAAGTCAATCTTTTAGTAGACTTCCAGGTATGATATGGAAATAATAAATTATATAATTTAAAAATAATTATTTACCATAAATACTATTAATTTAAACATTTGGATATTAATGAAAAACTTAATGGTGAGTAATTCATTGAATCTTATCAGCTTTAACATATAACAATACTAAAATTGCAAAGTAATTTAATTACTTTTAAATTCTTATTCTGGCATTAGTATTTTAAATTGTGTAACAATAAAATCTATGATGACAATATACTGTATTTAAAAATATCAGTTAACCAAAAAAGTTTGTATGGTTTTTAATAATAAAACCTGATTTGCAGAAATTTTCATAAAATATTTTATTTGTTAAAATAAGCATCTCACAATTCACAAACTCTTTCCCAATGAGATATAACTTTGTAAATACTGTTTTTATAAAACTCTTTGTTTTTAGAAGTAAAAAATCTAGTAACTTCTGCTTCAATATCTATTTTATTGCAGAACTGTCTGTTTTGCATATGATTGTCTAGTGCCAAGAAAAGGTGATAATGACTTGGAGAAATGTCAGATGAATGTGGAAAGTGAGGAAGTATCTCTCATATCAAAGCACAAATCTTCTCACAGATAAGTTTTTGCAGTATGAGCATTATTGATTGATGTAAATCAGATCCATCAAATAATTATTATCCAAATGTATTAAGGAATATAAATATGATTTGTGCTCCTTAATGCAGAAAGATGCTAATTTTGATGACTGTTGGACTAATTTCAAGTTTGGTGGCGATTTTACTTACTAAATTGATAGTCTTTGATGTTTATTGTAATCTGATAAACTTCAAAGACTATCCACTTAGTAATAAAATCTCCACCAAACTTGAAATTAGTCCAACAGTCATCAAAATTAGCATCTTTCTGCATGTTGGTCCCATTTTCTTAACTCCCATGATTTTCCTAGTTGATGCAAGTGTAAAAATATTGTTTCATCACTTACATTAAACATTTTTGAGAGTTCTTGATATGTTATATCTAGAATTATTTTCAACAGCAACATGTAATTCTTCATTTTCAATAACAGAGGGTGTACCTAAACATAGTGATTCATCATTAGATATAAATTTTTAAAACTATTTCTGTGCAGTATTTTCTGATAAGGCATCTTTTCCAAATTGCCACACATATCTTACAGGAAACTTCAAACTGAGCTTAAATTTGTAAATTAAACAAGCCTAAATTATGCCATGTTCAACTGACATTTTAAAAGGGTTTAAAGTCTTAGAAAAATAGTACAAACTAAATTAAGGTACACTGACTAACTGACAGTTTATAAATGTGTTTTATGTCTCTCACAAAATATTTGGCTCTGCAAACAACTACAAGTTCAAACAAGTCATTGTCACAAACTCTACTGAAAACTGTATGAACTTGTTTTGGTTTGGAATGGATCTTCCTTATAAACATTCAATAGAGAACCAATATTGATGACTTACTAAATGTATGATTTTGCATTGTAAACATCAAATCATATGACTTTCAAACTCTAAAATCAAACTTCTTGCAGATCTCATTTTACATAATTACAGTGGTATAATTGTACCACATACAGCAAGACCTTGTTTAGTGCTTAAGATGCATTCCTAGACGACAAAGCACCAAATGAAACAGTATTAAATGAGGTCATTTTAACACATAGTAAATAGGGAAAGGGAAACATGTGAACAAAAATAAACAGATTTTACTTTAAGTTATTTTTTATATTAATTTGCATAATAATATATGTTAAATAACACACAAACATATGCACACAGAAATGTAAAGTTCATTTTTTGTGATGAAGCTCCTGACTTTTCTGAAATTCTTGTTCTTTTGCAATAAAGTGGTGAAGTTTCATTTGTCGCTTTTTTTTTTCCTTAAGCAAATGTCGGTAGCAGAAGATCGCATCCAAAACACCTCATTTTGCTTTTGCACTCCTTTCAAAATCTGATCATTTGCTACAATTTGATCAACGATTTCGGTTATCTTACAAAACTTTCACTAAGGAAATCTGTAGAGAAATTTTTTGGGTTCTTTGTTTTCAAAATCTCTATTTTCTAGTTCCACATGAATTCCATGTTCTGCCAGTTATTGAAGGTCGTTGTTAATAAGGCTTTCACCAGAAACCTGCTGTAACTCCTCAGTATCGTGCTTGCTTATATCTCCTATATCGATTAGGTTGAGTTTGGTCAACCTAACAATACAGCGATAGGCTCTTCTTGTCGAGAATTCTTGGATACTTTCAGCCATAACTTCTTCCACACTTTGTGCATTTATTAGTTAATTCTTGTCAAGTGAAGTCAATATTTCTTATGGCATCCATGATGTTATATTTCTTAAAATTGCACCAAACAAACAAATGTAAGGAAAGTTTTTAGCACTATGACAAATTGTGACCTTTTGCTGATTGATTTGTGTTTGGGAATAATCATATTATATATGAATCAATGAAATGCTACAATAATTTGAATCAGCATAAATTTTGAGCTTTTTTTAAGGCTTTGAGCAGACCACATTATATCGAATCAGCATTAATCAAGGAAGCGCTAAATGAGTCTTACTGTATTTCAAACAATTCTAATTTTGAATGTTCCATAGTTCAAATGATAAATTTGACTTGGAATTTGAACAATGCTTCTATGTTTGAACAGTATGCACAATGAAAAAATATGCTTGTTGTGTAAACACTATCTGTGTGTTCAACTCATCTCCCATTCTCACTGTGAAAGCATCTCTTGCATTATGCTTGTTTGTTTTCAGTGCTTTTTTCCATTTTAATTTTGGTATGTTTGATTATATATATAACCCCTATCTATTAAGCATGGTATCAAAGAAGAGTGTTGCAGCAACAAAACCTAAGAGGAAGGTTGCAGTATCAATGATTGAGATGAAAAAGGAATTTATAACAAAGCATGAAAATGGTACATGTGTGGCAGATCTGGAGGCTGTGTTTAAGATGCCAAAGTTACTGGTGTGTGATCAGTAAATGCAATTTTCATTTTATTATATAGTATTTATGTATTTTGTTTATTGTTTTCATGTTTCAACTTATTATTTCAGACATTTAACTGTGCTATTTTTATTTTAAATTATGTGTATTTGCTGCTTAAGTTTATTGAAATGGGTATTACTTAGGGTCTGGGAATGGATTAATTCACTTGAACATTTCAGAATGGCCCCATGGAATGGATTAAATTCAAAGTACAAGGCATCACTGTATTATTATTATTAGTATTTGAGGTCTTTAGGTTCAGGTATTATGCTCAATTTAGTGTCAATTTCATTTTGAATTATAATTTGCATAACCATTTATTTTTTATGTATAATTTGTTTAATAATATATTAAAATTAATAATTATTAATTATTTTTTTAATACATTAATGATATTGATAAATGACATAAAAACCTCTTAAGATTTCTGCTAATTTTTAAACTCTATTACTACTAATTTTTAAAGAGGACTTTTTAACAGTAAGTTTTAAAAATCATAAATATAATTTATGAATACTGCCAAGTCAGTATAATGTTATCTATAAAATGTAATAATAAAATTTGTTATGTATTATGACTACTGTAATAATAAAATTTTAGTTAAGACAAGTAAAACAGCAAAACCATATTTGGGACAAGACTATGTCTTGGAGACTAACTACTAAGCAGAATCACTTTGATGCTCAAGGCTGGTCTCGTTCTCATTCTCCAATCTTCTTTGGTATTGCTGCTTTTGGGTACAATCGTTCAAATTTCACTGGTCACGAAGCATTTCTGATGAAATTAACCTATCCAATTTTCAAATTTCTCTCCGTTGCATGTTGGCCCGGGTTGAATTTTTGTCGATGCGTAATGAAAAGTTCCCGTTTTTGAAAAAAATAATCATGGCTATTGTATCATCCAAAATTATTTTTTTATTTTGCACAAACAATATACAGTTTAACCCGATTATAATGTCATCGAATGTAACAACAACCCTAACATAACGACAAATTTTTATCAGTCCTACGATTTTACTATACTAGATAATGTTAAAAAACCCAGTTGAATATTTGAAGCGCTCCCAAATTTACAAAATTAGATTATGAATTTTATTTAACATAGAAGAAACTACATGTTCAGTCTTAAGGTCAGAGTTCACTTCTTAGAATGACTGTGGGTGGTACTCTCCCCACCTGACTTCGGTGGGGGGAGGTGGCTGTTTTGCCTGTTTATAGAAGAGGGCTGCCATTTTGTATTTTATTTTGACTCGATTCTCGGTCTCCTGACTACCTACAAGTCTGGATTTTTTTATGCACAAATGATTTAGGCACCTAATACTCTGTGCCAAATATCAACTCTCGACATGTACTCCTTCATACCTCTATGCTGGTAACATAAAACAACAGTACAATTTTATAAACAGATCTTGTCAAAAATACCATAATTGTGTGTGAATAGCCCATATGTTGTCTGTTTTTTGAAGATAATTTAAAATGGGTGTGAGTTATATAATGGGACATGTTATATGCTAACTTTAAATTGCAATTACATATTCAGCAAGCAGCTTTTTCTCTCTCTAAAGTCACTAAAGATGAATGCACACATACA
The DNA here is from genome assembly GCF_000671375.1 of Centruroides sculpturatus. NCBI lineage: Eukaryota > Metazoa > Arthropoda > Arachnida > Scorpiones > Buthidae > Centruroides > Centruroides sculpturatus. Next base: position 49,587 of record NW_019386409.1, on the reverse strand, counting down.
GTACAGAACAGAAAAGAGATTTGTTTGTTGACTTTTGTTGCTGCAAACCTTAAAACGTTGATGCTGCAAAATTAGAGCAAGATTTGACTTTTGCAGCATAGGTGACAGAGACATCTTTCTTACAACCAATCACAGCTCATTTCAGGTAATGTTTATATCATATGAGTACATGAATCACATGTATAACATGTTTATCTGTTTAATGATGGAAGGTTTGAATACAAGTTTCAATATAGATAAGTCTTGAATCTCGAATCTGTAAAAAATTATCCCTTTTCATATAATTATCCCTATTTTAATAAAATTTTAAGCATAATATGATACAGACAAATGTAAGCATTTTTCTTATAGGAAAATGCTTCTTATCCCACACTTTCTCTTTTGATTAAATCTCAATAAATAAAACTATATGAAGTAAAAGTTTTAAACAAAAAGGCACAAAGATTTGTCCCTTATTCTTCATCTTGAATGTGGAATGCAGGTACCAAGAAACAAATTGCTTTTTGCTTGTCAGTTGTGGCTTGCAGCAAAGACATTTTTGCAATGCTGCTTTACCATGAAGCACTGCCTTAAGAATGATTTAGAAAATGTGAAAATCCTTTGTGTGTTGCATATATTTTCTTCTACTATTGTAATTTTTCTCAAAACTATGAAATACACATATAAACATACCTTATCCTTAGTTCGCTCCCATTCTTTTTCTGTATATATTCCATGCTATAATTGATGTTATTAGCTCTCTTATATAAATTTTTATCTTGAAAGTTGATAAAATCTCAGTAATTATCCCTATCTATATAATGATATCCTTTCAGAGAACTTTGATAGTTAAGGTGCATAATGCACTAATTTCTATCCTAGTAAGCTATAAATTCATTGCTATTTACATCATTTAGTAAATTTTGATAAAAATAATTATATACATTTCAAATGATATTCCTAGCTTGACTGTACAATGTTTCATTTTGTTTACATACACAACAGCATTACTATTTTTCACCATTCTGCTAGTGAAATTGAAACTAAAGATGAAATCATTACAATTTTGGTTTAATTGCTTCATTTTTTTTAAACTACAGTTTTTCTCCATTTTATAATAATTAAAGTAACATATATAACTTAAAATATTAATAACTTTTAAGCTTAGAAAACAATAGTAAAATAAATTTTAAAAGTAATTGCATGAATGAAACTGCATTTCAACATTCCATTGGATGGTATGATATTACAATCCATCAGGTCTTTACTGTATAAGAAGACACATGTTTTGTTAAATGAGTTGGCTGCTGAGATACAATAATTTTTTATCTTATCACTTCATTTCTGTTAGTAGCAGTGAACAGTTGCTCTAAAGGCAAAAGGTATGCAAAGATTTTATTTCCATTCTATCCAATTTCTTATGGAGTACATGTCATTGTGGGTTATCTACACTAAATTATGATATATAAATTTGAACTGTTTTTATGTATTTATAAAAATAACAGACTAAAATTATTATTTTATAGATTTAACTCACTTTCATCCCATGCCATTAAACATATTTGAGTATATATCATATCATGCACTTTCTGCAACATATCCATCAACTTTACAGTTGCATCTGAAAAAAAAAGATTTAGTGACTGTATAATTTTTATAAATATTTTTAAATATACAATAAAAGTTTTATAAAATCTGAATAAAATTTTTAAGATGAGATTATATTTTTACCTCCATCTGATTTGAAATCTTTCAATAATCTAAGTAATTCTTTTTGAAATGCAACTGAAGAAAATGATAATGGATACAATGAATCAGTTTTTGAAACAAATAATGTAACTGAAAAATTTGTCAAAACAGATATTGTTTCTTCTGTTAACCCTAGCCAAAACTGATGCCAATAAGTTCTTTCTAACTGTGTACTATCTTCAAATCCTAATTTTGTTGGAATCTGCCAAATTTGACGAGAACCTATAAAAAGTTATATTAATTAATACAGATGTTTACATACATGCATACATATATATAATAAAATAAATTTTCATACTACTATAAATCATTAAATATAACATATTTTTTTGTTCCCAATTAACAAATATAGTGAGCCTCTGTATGATTTGATGTTTGCATTATATTATTTTGTATAGCATTATTCCTTCATAAGAAAATATTGATTCACAGAATGTTAAAAATTCATGTAAAATGATACCTTATGACAGTGTTTTTAAACCTTTTTATAATATTGGTGGCCCAACTTGGTAATTTTTTCTTGTGACAACCTTACTTCTTTATTGGGCTGCAATTTGAAAAAACTGTGGATTTATAAATTTTCACTGTCGTCCATCTTTCTTTAATCTTGAAAACAAAGTTAGATAGATGAAAGATGAGACCAGATATGAAAATCTTAGGGGCAGAAAGTCCTGATTATATATGAACTTCTGATGCAAATCAAAAGTCACATTATTTTGATTGAAAAATTTTCCCCTGAAAGGTGTTAGATAGATGTCTGGCATGACTGTATCGTTAAAGGAAAAGTATGATGTACAGGAGCAAGACACTACTAATTTGAGGTGGAGAGCACATATTTTAAATTAAATAAATTTAAAATTTCAGCCTGGCATTTTGATGATGTCACAATAAATAATTGCTTGTTAGAATCATTAACTTCTCAGCTCTATATTACATGGCATCCCTGAAGTGCCATTGTGGCATTCAGTGTGCCATGGCAACCTGGTTGAAAATCACTGTAATTGTTATGTAATTGTATGTGTGGCCAATGAAGTTAGGCACATTTGTATGGTAAAATTTTTTGTGCAGGGTTGCCAAGTTAGGTATTTACAAGTTATATTTGTTATTTTGATTGTTTTTATTATTTTCTGAAATAATTTATGAAAAAATAAGACATTTTGAAAGTCATACTGTTAAATACAGTATCACACTTTACATCACTTTAAAAGACTCATTTAGAGAGAAAGAAGTTTTTCATATAAAAGTTTTTATTGAATGATAAAAAATGAATTTTTGTCATTAAATTTGTGTGTACTTATAATGTAATAAGTACAATGGTATACTACTTTCAGCCACTATATTGCAAAGATCAAATAGCCCTATGGTTCATTTCAATTGCAAATAGATTTGTTTGTAACTGTAGCAGGTTGTCTTTGATGCCTAGTAGAGATAATAAATTTTGAAATAACAAAAAGTTATTTTAGAGAAGTATGGAAAATAATATAATAATCAGGAGTTATTGTTGAATTTAAACCAATTGGCAAATTACAACATCAATTCATTCTGTTTTTAAAAATACAGTATATATTGTTCAAAAATTTAAATTAAGTTACTTAATATTTGAGAAAAACTGAAGAATTTTTATATTAATAAATCTAAAACAATAAACACATCTATTTGATGGGTTTATTTAGACAAATTATGTAAGAAAACAACTGTACAAATTAATTATTTTCAATAAAAGATAAATTATTTTATATATAAACATTAGTATGTTTAAAAAATTATGAAATTTGTTAATTTCATCATTTAACTTTGTCCAAGTAATGCATTATTTCAACATAAGTCAAAGATATTACCTGTTATATGATAATGTGTATGATATCTAATTTTTTCCAGTACTTTTTTATATGCTTTATATAATTGTACTATATGTTACTATAAAATTAATATAAAATGACAATATTAGAAATGGTCAACATAAAAACTATATATATAAATATTTTAAAATTCTTGATTGTTAAGTGAAAAATTATTTTCTTTTTCTGAATGAATTTATATTTATAGTATATACTTATATGCATTTGAAGCTAAAACTTTTAATCACCAAGTACAAACGTTTTTGGCCATTTTGAATGGCCTTCTTCAGGTATAATGATGTCATTTGTACTTAGTGATTAAACTGCTAGAAACAAAGTGTGAAAGATTTTGTCTTAGTCATTTTATAGTATATAAACAAGCAATGAAAAAACTAGATATGTCTGTTGTCACGTTGTAGGTTATGCCATTCACTTATGTTGAAATAATGTATTATTATCATAAACAGAAATATGATCTCGGGGAAAATGTCCTACTACCATTACTACTCATTATTACTGCTCAACATCTACATGAATGAATGAATATTTTGTGAAGTTTTTTTATACATAGATAATATGACTTAGCAATTGCCATTCAATCTGATCAGTTTCTAATTATTGAACAAACATAATTTTTTAATATTAAACATTATCATTAAAAAAACCAAGTACAGTATACAAACAAATCTGTCAAAAAGTAAACTTTTTTTTCATCTCAACAACACATAATAAATTCAGCTGTCTATTGCTTAACTGAACAAATCTCATCTATAAGACAATAGCCTTTGTACCTTAATATGATTTTAAACCATTTACAAGTAAATACATTAAAAACTTAAAAACTTCTTTACAAATTCTATTTTTTCCACTAACTTTATCAAGATTCTTAAAATATATCATCATATTATATTAAAGTGAGTGAAGTAATCATCCTAAAAAAACATATTCCTACCTTGAAATTCTTGATTGTTTCGTTGAATACTTGCAAAATTATTTTCCTTTTCTGGCTGGATTTTAACACATGCAAAAGCAAATAAAAATTTTAATAATATCATTTGATTGTTTTGAAGTAATTCACTAATAACTTTATTCATAGCAGATGCATTATTGGATCCTGATGATAATGTAGTACTATGAACTGTATTAGTAGTATTTGTTTTTCTACCAAATGCTACATCACTAATAGAAGCTGAAAAATAATCAGATGTGCCATTTAATTTAACATGAGTGGCATCCTTTGAATTAGCTAGCATTGACCCCCATTCAAATTCTTCTTGCTTTCCCGAAGATAATTTTTTACATTCGGTTACAAGAAATGACGACAACTTCCTTGCGGCAGTTTTTGCTTCATAGTTTGCCAACAACTTAATTGCTTCCAAAAATGAAAATGGAACTATCTTACATCTGGAACAAAACTTATTTATTTCAATACAATGTACTTGACAAAAACAAATATTTTCATTTTTATCAATTCTCAATAATTTATTAAAATTTTGAAGTGTTTGAAATGCATTTTGTAATGCATCCGACGGTATAATTTGGCCCCCAATGATACAAATTATGGAAAAATCAATATCCAAAATCCGACGTATCCAGAATAAAGCTTGAATTTCTAAATTTTGTAAAATCTTATGAGTTTGAGTCAAAAGAACATCAAGGGTTGGATCCCAACCAATATTAAGTATATTAAGGGCTCTTCCAAAACTTCTTAATAACGAAGGCCACAGACCAACATGTAAGCTAAGCATCTCTATCAACGATCTAACACTTCCTAAATAAATCCCACTCTCTTGAATAAAAAACCTATTTTTGCATAGATTTGTGTCCAAAACATATTTTAATTTTTTATACTCATTAATAACAATTTCTTTAATTTCAACTACAAATTTCTCAGCTGTTTGAATATGTGTAATACATTCTTTTTTTAAATTACATAAACATTGTTCTTTTAATAATAGTTTTAGCTTTGAATGATAGTAATTGAGTTTCTTAAATTGGCTGCCTTCTAATGTGTTTTTTCGATTATTGGAATTTTCATTATCTTTTTGCTGTTGTAACATTTGGGCTAACGTTTCCAACATTTGTGAGCCTTGAAGAAACAATTTCTGATCACCAAATAAGGGAGGAATTTGAATTGTGTACGTTTGTTGAGCTGATTTTTCTTCAGTTTTTGAAATGTTGTTGTTGTTGTTGTTGTTGTTGTTGTTACTGTTGTTGTTGCTGCTACTGTTGTTGTTGTTGTTGTTGTTGTTACAATTATTTCCAACAGGAACACTATTTCTTCTCAATTTCAAGTTTCCAGAAGAATTAAGTACATTTTCTAATGAATTTGATCTATTTATAGCCTTTTGTTCACTCATTTTTTGAGATTTTAAGATCTTAGTCCATTCTTTACGATCTGTAATTTCATTTCTTAAACTTCTTTGAAGAGGAGGAAGCAAAGAACGAGTTTCAGACATTCTTTTCTAATCAAATATTAAATAATATAATCAGACATAACTTAACACTTGAATTATCTTTAAAAATTTATTTATAATGAACGTCACTGTTTCAAAAATCACATTTACAAACATTCTTCTCTGTTATTAATAATCAAAGTATGAAAAACATGTGTAAAAGCCAATCCATTTCACGTCTGCACGTAAAACATATAAAGGGAATTTTTAGGGAAATTCCATTCAAAAATTTCTTGCGTAGATTCTACGACAAAAAAAAAATAACGTAGGGAATTTTGTAGGGAAATTCTATTCACTTTCACCTACAAAATTTTAACTAGGGAAATCGGTATTAAATTTATTTTCACATTTAAAAGAATTATTTTAATAATGTTGTAATTTTGAGAAATAAATTTATTTATAAATAATTTATTATGAAAAAATTTCATTTCGTTTAACAAAATAAACGTTTATAAAATAAAATTTTCGTAAATAATAGATAAAAAATAGATATTTTTTACAGGTAATAAAATTTAATTTAATTATTTTAAAATCGTTATATAATTTTTTAAATATTTTTTGATTGGAGTGGAACGTTATCAAAATATTGCATAATATTATCTCGTGAGACGTCAACTTACGAGATTTGTGAAACCACGTGGATGAAATATAAAATGGATTTTTTAATCAGTTACAGGCACGTGTATGTTGTCAACAAACGGACATGAATATATCGTTTTTTAATTTAATATTGCAATAGAATGGACTTTGATGACTATGAAGCTTTACCTACGTCGTCTACAGCGACACATATGTTGGCAGGTAGTGCTGCTGGAATCATGGAACATTGTGTAATGTATCCAGTTGATTCTGTGAAAGTAAGTTTCATTTCTAAGATTTTTAAGCAATTAGCAATATATAAACTTATATCAAACAAATATTATTCTTTGATTTTCTATTTTTCAAAATATGATATAATAATTTAATTCTGTTTTGAATTTTATGTGTTGAACATTTAATTCATAAAATTAACTTACATAATTGAAATGGAAAGTGATATTTGAAAATCCATTGCTCCAATCACATTACATTACCTAAAACTTAACTTATTACTGAAGTTAAACTTGACATTAAAAATGAAATTCTTTCATAAAACTAAGCTGTACATGAAAATTCATTTCTGATACTTAATTTTAAGAAAACAACAAATTTTTATTCACTGTTGTTAACAAAATTTTATAAATGATGACATTATTTTCTCAAAAAAGAGAAAATATATGAAAAAATTACCAAAATAGATATTTCAAACAATAATATATTAATTAAAATTTAATATTAAACAATATTGACATCAGCTATAAGCTNATTACTGCATCAAAAATTACATAAATACTATTAATTTAAACATTTGGATATTAATGAAAAACTTAATGGTGAGTAATTCATTGAATCTTATCAGCTTTAACATATAACAATACTAAAATTGCAAAGTAATTTAATTACTTTTAAATTCTTATTCTGGCATTAGTATTTTAAATTGTGTAACAATAAAATCTATGATGACAATATACTGTATTTAAAAATATCAGTTAACCAAAAAAGTTTGTATGGTTTTTAATAATAAAACCTGATTTGCAGAAATTTTCATAAAATATTTTATTTGTTAAAATAAGCATCTCACAATTCACAAACTCTTTCCCAATGAGATATAACTTTGTAAATACTGTTTTTATAAAACTCTTTGTTTTTAGAAGTAAAAAATCTAGTAACTTCTGCTTCAATATCTATTTTATTGCAGAACTGTCTGTTTTGCATATGATTGTCTAGTGCCAAGAAAAGGTGATAATGACTTGGAGAAATGTCAGATGAATGTGGAAAGTGAGGAAGTATCTCTCATATCAAAGCACAAATCTTCTCACAGATAAGTTTTTGCAGTATGAGCATTATTGATTGATGTAAATCAGATCCATCAAATAATTATTATCCAAATGTATTAAGGAACATAAATATGATTTGTGCTCCTTAATGCAGAAAGATGCTAATTTTGATGACTGTTGGACTAATTTCAAGTTTGGTGGCGATTTTACTTACTAAATTGATAGTCTTTGATGTTTATTGTAATCTGATAAACTTCAAAGACTATCCACTTAGTAATAAAATCTCCACCAAACTTGAAATTAGTCCAACAGTCATCAAAATTAGCATCTTTCTGCATGTTGGTCCCATTTTCTTAACTCCCATGATTTTCCTAGTTGATGCAAGTGTAAAAATATTGTTTCATCACTTACATTAAACATTTTTGAGAGTTCTTGATATGTTATATCTAGAATTATTTTCAACAGCAACATGTAATTCTTCATTTTCAATAACAGAGGGTGTACCTAAACATAGTGATTCATCATTAGATATAAATTTTTAAAACTATTTCTGTGCAGTATTTTCTGATAAGGCATCTTTTCCAAATTGCCACACATATCTTACAGGAAACTTCAAACTGAGCTTAAATTTGTAAATTAAACAAGCCTAAATTATGCCATGTTCAACTGACATTTTAAAAGGGTTTAAAGTCTTAGAAAAATAGTACAAACTAAATTAAGGTACACTGACTAACTGACAGTTTATAAATGTGTTTTATGTCTCTCACAAAATATTTGGCTCTGCAAACAACTACAAGTTCAAACAAGTCATTGTCACAAACTCTACTGAAAACTGTATGAACTTGTTTTGGTTTGGAATGGATCTTCCTTATAAACATTCAATAGAGAACCAATATTGATGACTTACTAAATGTATGATTTTGCATTGTAAACATCAAATCATATGACTTTCAAACTCTAAAATCAAACTTCTTGCAGATCTCATTTTACATAATTACAGTGGTATAATTGTACCACATACAGCAAGACCTTGTTTAGTGCTTAAGATGCATTCCTAGACGACAAAGCACCAAATGAAACAGTATTAAATGAGGTCATTTTAACACATAGTAAATAGGGAAAGGGAAACATGTGAACAAAAATAAACAGATTTTACTTTAAGTTATTTTTTATATTAATTTGCATAATAATATATGTTAAATAACACACAAACATATGCACACAGAAATGTAAAGTTCATTTTTTGTGATGAAGCTCCTGACTTTTCTGAAATTCTTGTTCTTTTGCAATAAAGTGGTGAAGTTTCATTTGTCGCTTTTTTTTTTCCTTAAGCAAATGTCGGTAGCAGAAGATCGCATCCAAAACACCTCATTTTGCTTTTGCACTCCTTTCAAAATCTGATCATTTGCTACAATTTGATCAACGATTTCGGTTATCTTACAAAACTTTCACTAAGGAAATCTGTAGAGAAATTTTTTGGGTTCTTTGTTTTCAGAATCTCTATTTTCTAGTTCCACATGAATTCCATGTTCTGCCAGTTATTGAAGGTCGTTGTTAATAAGGCTTTCACCAGAAACCTGCTGTAACTCCTCAGTATCGTGCTTGCTTATATCTCCTATATCGATTAGGTTGAGTTTGGTCAACCTAACAATACAGCGATAGGCTCTTCTTGTCGAGAATTCTTGGATACTTTCAGCCATAACTTCTTCCACACTTTGTGCATTTATTAGTTAATTCTTGTCAAGTGAAGTCAATATTTCTTATGGCATCCATGATGTTATATTTCTTAAAATTGCACCAAACAAACAAATGTAAGGAAAGTTTTTAGCACTATGACAAATTGTGACCTTTTGCTGATTGATTTGTGTTTGGGAATAATCATATTATATATGAATCAATGAAATGCTACAATAATTTGAATCAGCATAAATTTTGAGCTTTTTTTAAGGCTTTGAGCAGACCACATTATATCGAATCAGCATTAATCAAGGAAGCGCTAAATGAGTCTTACTGTATTTCAAACAATTCTAATTTTGAATGTTCCATAGTTCAAATGATAAATTTGACTTGGAATTTGAACAATGCTTCTATGTTTGAACAGTATGCACAATGAAAAAATATGCTTGTTGTGTAAACACTATCTGTGTGTTCAACTCATCTCCCATTCTCACTGTGAAAGCATCTCTTGCATTATGCTTGTTTGTTTTCAGTGCTTTTTTCCATTTTAATTTTGGTATGTTTGATTATATATATAACCCCTATCTATTAAGCATGGTATCAAAGAAGAGTGTTGCAGCAACAAAACCTAAGAGGAAGGTTGCAGTATCAATGATTGAGATGAAAAAGGAATTTATAACAAAGCATGAAAATGGTACATGTGTGGCAGATCTGGAGGCTGTGTTTAAGATGCCAAAGTTACTGGTGTGTGATCAGTAAATGCAATTTTCATTTTATTATATAGTATTTATGTATTTTGTTTATTGTTTTCATGTTTCAACTTATTATTTCAGACATTTAACTGTGCTATTTTTATTTTAAATTATGTGTATTTGCTGCTTAAGTTTATTGAAATGGGTATTACTTAGGGTCTGGGAATGGATTAATTCACTTGAACATTTCAGAATGGCCCCATGGAATGGATTAAATTCAAAGTACAAGGCATCACTGTATTATTATTATTAGTATTTGAGGTCTTTAGGTTCAGGTATTATGCTCAATTTAGTGTCAATTTCATTTTGAATTATAATTTGCATAACCATTTATTTTTTATGTATAATTTGTTTAATAATATATTAAAATTAATAATTATTAATTATTTTTTTAATACATTAATGATATTGATAAATGACATAAAAACCTCTTAAGATTTCTGCTAATTTTTAAACTCTATTACTACTAATTTTTAAAGAGGACTTTTTAACAGTAAGTTTTAAAAATCATAAATATAATTTATGAATACTGCCAAGTCAGTATAATGTTATCTATAAAATGTAATAATAAAATTTGTTATGTATTATGACTACTGTAATAATAAAATTTTAGTTAAGACAAGTAAAACAGCAAAACCATATTTGGGACAAGACTATGTCTTGGAGACTAACTACTAAGCAGAATCACTTTGATGCTCAAGGCTGGTCTCGTTCTCATTCTCCAATCTTCTTTGGTATTGCTGCTTTTGGGTACAATCGTTCAAATTTCACTGGTCACGAAGCATTTCTGATGAAATTAACCTATCCAATTTTCAAATTTCTCTCCGTTGCATGTTGGCCCGGGTTGAATTTTTGTCGATGCGTAATGAAAAGTTCCCGTTTTTGAAAAAAATAATCATGGCTATTGTATCATCCAAAATTATTTTTTTATTTTGCACAAACAATATACAGTTTAACCCGATTATAATGTCATCGAATGTAACAACAACCCTAACATAACGACAAATTTTTATCAGTCCTACGATTTTACTATACTAGATAATGTTAAAAAACCCAGTTGAATATTTGAAGCGCTCCCAAATTTACAAAATTAGATTATGAATTTTATTTAACATAGAAGAAACTACATGTTCAGTCTTAAGGTCAGAGTTCACTTCTTAGAATGACTGTGGGTGGTACTCTCCCCACCTGACTTCGGTGGGGGGAGGTGGCTGTTTTGCCTGTTTATAGAAGAGGGCTGCCATTTTGTATTTTATTTTGACTCGATTCTCGGTCTCCTGACTACCTACAAGTCTGGATTTTTTTATGCACAAATGATTTAGGCACCTAATACTCTGTGCCAAATATCAACTCTCGACATGTACTCCTTCATACCTCTATGCTGGTAACATAAAACAACAGTACAATTTTATAAACAGATCTTGTCAAAAATACCATAATTGTGTGTGAATAGCCCATATGTTGTCTGTTTTTTGAAGATAATTTAAAATGGGTGTGAGTTATATAATGGGACATGTTATATGCTAACTTTAAATTGCAATTACATATTCAGCAAGCAGCTTTTTCTCTCTCTAAAGTCACTAAAGATGAATGCACACATACAGTACAGAACAGAAAAGAGATTTGTTTGTTGACTTTTGTTGCTGCAAACCTTAAAACGTTGATGCTGCAAAATTAGAGCAAGATTTGACTTTTGCAGCATAGGTGACAGAGACATCTTTCTTACAACCAATCACAGCTCATTTCAGGTAATGTTTATATCATATGAGTACATGAATCACATGTATAACATGTTTATCTGTTTAATGATGGAAGGTTTGAATACAAGTTTCAATATAGATAAGTCTTGAATCTCGAATCTGTAAAAAATTATCCCTTTTCATATAATTATCCCTATTTTAATAAAATTTTAAGCATAATATGATACAGACAAATGTAAGCATTTTTCTTATAGGAAAATGCTTCTTATCCCACACTTTCTCTTTTGATTAAATCTCAATAAATAAAACTATATGAAGTAAAAGTTTTAAACAAAAAGGCACAAAGATTTGTCCCTTATTCTTCATCTTGAATGTGGAATGCAGGTACCAAGAAACAAATTGCTTTTTGCTTGTCAGTTGTGGCTTGCAGCAAAGACATTTTTGCAATGCTGCTTTACCATGAAGCACTGCCTTAAGAATGATTTAGAAAATGTGAAAATCCTTTGTGTGTTGCATATATTTTCTTCTACTATTGTAATTTTTCTCAAAACTATGAAATACACATATAAACATACCTTATCCTTAGTTCGCTCCCATTCTTTTTCTGTATATATTCCATGCTATAATTGATGTTATTAGCTCTCTTATATAAATTTTTATCTTGAAAGTTGATAAAATCTCAGTAATTATCCGAATCTATATAATGATATCCTTTCAGAGAACTTTGATAGTTAAGGTGCATAATGCACTAATTTCTATCCTAGTAAGCTATAAATTCATTGCTATTTACATCATTTAGTAAATTTTGATAAAAATAATTATATACATTTCAAATGATATTCCTAGCTTGACTGTACAATGTTTCATTTTGTTTACATACACAACAGCATTACTATTTTTCACCATTCTGCTAGTGAAATTGAAACTAAAGATGAAATCATTACAATTTTGGTTTAATTGCTTCATTTTTTTTAAACTACAGTTTTTCTCCATTTTATAATAATTAAAGTAACATATATAACTTAAAATATTAATAACTTTTAAGCTTAGAAAACAATAGTAAAATAAATTTTAAAAGTAATTGCATGAATGAAACTGCATTTCAACATTCCATTGGATGGTATGATATTACAATCCATCAGGTCTTTACTGTATAAGAAGACACATGTTTTGTTAAATGAGTTGGCTGCTGAGATACANTCCATGAAAAGAATATCTTGATGTATTTACAAATAAAAAAAAATCAGAATTACAATTTATACTGAAAATCTAGAAATTTAAAACAACTGACATTCCACTATTGATTTCTTTAGTTGTCTATAATTGGTTTGATACAGGATATATAATAGTTCTAGTCTTAACAGATTTTTGCAGATTCATATATTTGTCTGCAATTTTATCCTATTAATAATTAGTTTTATATAAAATAATATGCTATACAGGACAAATGTAGTGAATCATAAAAACTGAAATAGAAAAATGTGCAAACTCATAGTTCATGTTTATTACTAATTTATATTTTTTACTCTTAGACATAATATTCACTAAAACAGGAAATTTTGCTTCATGCCACTATAATTTTGATATTCTACAGGGCTTGTGTTTACCTGCAAATTTCCTAGAATTCTAAAATTTTGAGACATTCTGACTGGAAAAAAATTTCACACTTGTGAGGCAATTCTAACTCACAATATTTCCTAATGCCATAAGCACAAGCACTTCCTAATTTACAAATAATTGCTATAACAAATGCACATGATCAATCTATTACAGTTGTTAGTAACATGGTCAATGTCAGACATATACAAGTTGCTGGATTAAATGAAAAATTGTGAATTGGGCTATGTTTTGAGTGATCCAAATGATAAAGGTTTCATAATTTTTGTTTTTTATTATGTAATTAAAGATATTTAAAACATAATGAAAAATACTGTAACAAACAACCTCTAAGAACAGATTAATTTGGTGAATTGGCATTATTTATTATTCAGATTATATTTTATGTTAGGTCAAATTATAGTATTTAACATAAAATACAGCCTGAAAAGTAATCTGGCAATTTAGATTTCTAATTGATTATAGAATTCACACTTAAAATATAATGTATACAATAAAAGGCATCCAAAATCTGTTATCATTGTTCTAATATGATGACATTATATAATACTTTATATTTACATAATGCATAAAAAATTTAAGGCTAAATTGTGAAAGATTGATTTCTCAACTGAAGTTACTATTACACTTAGAGAATTCTTCATTTAAGAAAGAATTGAATTGTCTATAATTTAATCATAATTGCAGCAGCACTATTAACAAAGTAATTAATTACCAAAAATTTCTCTGTTTTATCAGTAATTAAATTATTTAATTAATGGTTAGTAATTTGAGTTTATGAAGAAGGAAATAAATATATTTTATGATACATTATTTTCTCTTAAATTATTATAACTGAAGCTTGACATCATGTCATTATTATGACATAGGTCATATGTCAAAAATTTTTCATTTTTTGATTACATGCATAAAAGCATCACAAGTAGCAATTTCAGCATCCTACAAAACATCATAAGAACTATTTCTATTGGTTTAACAACCAATAGAAATGGTTCTTATGATATGACAAGATATCACATGTCAAGTGAAGGGAATCTTGTTATGTAAGAGACTAAATTATGCAGTTAATAAATGTGTAATTTGTTATAATTTTCCTTACCATTACTGAAAGAGAAAATGCTATAAACAAAAAGTTGGATAAAAGTTATATTAAACTGTTTTCATTAAGTTTTTTGTGTTCCCTGAAAATTAGTTTTATGACATTCAAACTATTGCCGTAATAATTATGATGTAACATGTACTCCAGCACTTTGCTTTCTATTTTGATATTGCAAAGATTTGACTATCAATGATGACATACTTCAGTGTGTTTTAGATAGATTATTCTTTCTTTATTTAGTAGTTTTTCTTAGATTTATAATTTACAATTATTGAATTAAAAATTTAATTTTTTAATTTATGATGTTGAATATTGGTTATAAAAACATTTAGAAAATTAATGTTTCCATATCAATATTAATCTACCAGTATGATTNTAAGTTTTTCTCCATTTTATAATAATTAAAGTAACATATATAACTTAAAATATTAATAACTTTTAAGCTTAGAAAACAATAGTAAAATAAATTTTAAAAGTAATTGCATGAATGAAACTGCATTTCAACATTCCATTGGATGGTATGATATTACAATCCATCAGGTCTTTACTGTATAAGAAGACACATGTTTTGTTAAATGAGTTGGCTGCTGAGATACAATAATTTTTTATCTTATCACTTCATTTCTGTTAGTAGCAGTGAACAGTTGCTCTAAAGGCAAAAGGTATGCAAAGATTTTATTTCCATTCTACCCAATTTCTTATGGAGTACATGTCATTGTGGGTTATCTACACTAAATTATGATATATAAATTTGAACTGTTTTTATGTATTTATAAAAATAACAGACTAAAATTATTATTTTATAGATTTAACTCACTTTCATCCCATGCCATTAAACATATTTGAGTATATATCATATCATGCACTTTCTGCAACATATCCATCAACTTTACAGTTGCATCTGAAAAAAAAAGATTTAGTGACTGTATAATTTTTATAAATATTTTTAAATATACAATAAAAGTTTTATAAAATCTGAATAAAATTTTTAAGATGAGATTATATTTTTACCTCCATCTGATTTGAAATCTTTCAATAATCTAAGTAATTCTTTTTGAAATGCAACTGAAGAAAATGATAATGGATACAATGAATCAGTTTTTGAAACAAATAATGTAACTGAAAAATTTGTCAAAACAGATATTGTTTCTTCTGTTAACCCTAGCCAAAACTGATGCCAATAAGTTCTTTCTAACTGTGTACTATCTTCAAATCCTAATTTTGTTGGAATCTGCCAAATTTGACGAGAACCTATAAAAAGTTATATTAATTAATACAGATGTTTACATACATGCATACATATATATAATAAAATAAATTTTCATACTACTATAAATCATTAAATATAACATATTTTTTTGTTCCCAATTAACAAATATAGTGAGCCTCTGTATGATTTGATGTTTGCATTATATTATTTTGTATAGCATTATTCCTTCATAAGAAAATATTGATTCACAGAATGTTAAAAATTCATGTAAAATGATGCCTTATGACAGTGTTTTTAAACCTTTTTATAATATTGGTGGCCCAACTTGGTAATTTTTTCTTGTGACAACCTTACTTCTTTATTGGGCTGCAATTTGAAAAAACTGTGGATTTATAAATTTTCACTGTCGTCCATCTTTCTTTAATCTTGAAAACAAAGTTAGATAGATGAAAGATGAGACCAGATATGAAAATCTTAGGGGCAGAAAGTCCTGATTATATATGAACTTCTGATGCAAATTGAAAGTCATGTTATTTCAATTGAAAAATTTTTCCCTGAAAAGTGTTAGAATAGATGTCTGGCATGACTGTATCGTTAAAGGAAAAGTATGATGTACAGGGGCAAGACACTACTAATTTGAGGTGGAGAGCACATATTTTAAATTAAATAAATTAAAAATATGATTAAAAATTGCAGACCAGNTTACAAGTTTATTTTCACAATCATTGAATCATTTATAAAATACTGAAATAGTATAAAATTCAGTAAAATTCAGTATAAAATTTATACTGAAAAGACATTATTTTCTCAAAAAAGAGAAAATATATGAAAAAATTACCAAAATAGATATTTCAAACAATAATATATTAATTAAAATTTAATATTAAACAATATTGACATCAGCTATAAGCTGTTAGTTGACATTCTAGGCAATCTGATTGGTTTCTTACAAGTTTATTTTCACAATCATTGAATCATTTATAAAATACTGAAATAGTATAAAATTCAGTAAAATTCAGTATAAAATTTATACTGAAAAGACATTATTTTCTCAAAAAAGAGAAAATATATGAAAAAATTACCAAAATAGATATTTCAAACAATAATATATTAATTAAAATTTAATATTAAACAATATTGACATCAGCTATAAGCTGTTAGTTGACATTCTAGGCAATCTGATTGGTTTCTTACAAGTTTATTTTCACAATCATTGAATCATTTATAAAATACTGAAATAGTATAAAATTCAGTAAAATTCAGTATAAAATTTATACTGAAAAGACATTATTTTCTCAAAAAAGAGAAAATATATGAAAAAATTACCAAAATAGATATTTCAAACAATAATATATTAATTAAAATTTAATATTAAACAATATTGACATCAGCTATAAGCTGTTAGTTGACATTCTAGGCAATCTGATTGGTTTCTTACAAGTTTATTTTCACAATCATTGAATCATTTATAAAATACTGAAATAGTATAAAATTCAGTAAAATTCAGTATAAAATTTATACTGAAAAGACATTATTTTCTCAAAAAAGAGAAAATATATGAAAAAATTACCAAAATAGATATTTCAAACAATAATATATTAATTAAAATTTAATATTAAACAATATTGACATCAGCTATAAGCTGTTAGTTGACATTCTAGGCAATCTGATTGGTTTCTTACAAGTTTATTTTCACAATCATTGAATCATTTATAAAATACTGAAATAGTATAAAATTCAGTAAAATTCAGTATAAAATTTATACTGAAAAGACATTATTTTCTCAAAAAAGAGAAAATATATGAAAAAATTACCAAAATAGATATTTCAAACAATAATATATTAATTAAAATTTAATATTAAACAATATTGACATCAGCTATAAGCTGTTAGTTGACATTCTAGGCAATCTGATTGGTTTCTTACAAGTTTATTTTCACAATCATTGAATCATTTATAAAATACTGAAATAGTATAAAATTCAGTAAAATTCAGTATAAAATTTATACTGAAAAGACATTATTTTCTCAAAAAAGAGAAAATATATGAAAAAATTACCAAAATAGATATTTCAAACAATAATATATTAATTAAAATTTAATATTAAACAATATTGACATCAGCTATAAGCTGTTAGTTGACATTCTAGGCAATCTGATTGGTTTCTTACAAGTTTATTTTCACAATCATTGAATCATTTATAAAATACTGAAATAGTATAAAATTCAGTAAAATTCAGTATAAAATTTATACTGAAAAGACATTATTTTCTCAAAAAAGAGAAAATATATGAAAAAATTACCAAAATAGATATTTCAAACAATAATATATTAATTAAAATTTAATATTAAACAATATTGACATCAGCTATAAGCTGTTAGTTGACATTCTAGGCAATCTGATTGGTTTCTTACAAGTTTATTTTCACAATCATTGAATCATTTATAAAATACTGAAATAGTATAAAATTCAGTAAAATTCAGTATAAAATTTATACTGAAAAGACATTATTTTCTCAAAAAAGAGAAAATATATGAAAAAATTACCAAAATAGATATTTCAAACAATAATATATTAATTAAAATTTAATATTAAACAATATTGACATCAGCTATAAGCTGTTAGTTGACATTCTAGGCAATCTGATTGGTTTCTTACAAGTTTATTTTCACAATCATTGAATCATTTATAAAATACTGAAATAGTATAAAATTCAGTAAAATTCAGTATAAAATTTATACTGAAAAGACATTATTTTCTCAAAAAAGAGAAAATATATGAAAAAATTACCAAAATAGATATTTCAAACAATAATATATTAATTAAAATTTAATATTAAACAATATTGACATCAGCTATAAGCTGTTAGTTGACATTCTAGGCAATCTGATTGGTTTCTTACAAGTTTATTTTCACAATCATTGAATCATTTATAAAATACTGAAATAGTATAAAATTCAGTAAAATTCAGTATAAAATTTATACTGAAAAGACATTATTTTCTCAAAAAAGAGAAAATATATGAAAAAATTACCAAAATAGATATTTCAAACAATAATATATTAATTAAAATTTAATATTAAACAATATTGACATCAGCTATAAGCTGTTAGTTGACATTCTAGGCAATCTGATTGGTTTCTTACAAGTTTATTTTCACAATCATTGAATCATTTATAAAATACTGAAATAGTATAAAATTCAGTAAAATTCAGTATAAAATTTATACTGAAAAGACATTATTTTCTCAAAAAAGAGAAAATATATGAAAAAATTACCAAAATAGATATTTCAAACAATAATATATTAATTAAAATTTAATATTAAACAATATTGACATCAGCTATAAGCTGTTAGTTGACATTCTAGGCAATCTGATTGGTTTCTTACAAGTTTATTTTCACAATCATTGAATCATTTATAAAATACTGAAATAGTATAAAATTCAGTAAAATTCAGTATAAAATTTATACTGAAAAGACATTATTTTCTCAAAAAAGAGAAAATATATGAAAAAATTACCAAAATAGATATTTCAAACAATAATATATTAATTAAAATTTAATATTAAACAATATTGACATCAGCTATAAGCTGTTAGTTGACATTCTAGGCAATCTGATTGGTTTCTTACAAGTTTATTTTCACAATCATTGAATCATTTATAAAAATATGGATAATCCAATTTAGTTTTTAAAATGTTTATATTTTTTTGATATTTTTGCAAATAAGGATTATTCACATATAAATTAAGACTAAATTTTTTATATTTTGTAACATTGTTTTTAATAACATAAAGAAGTTAAAAGTTATCATAAAGAAAACTGAATGGAAACTTAATTAATATCAAATTAATTGTAATTTTTTTAAGTATACAGTAATTAATATTAAAGCAGACTTATTAAATATTCAAACAAGACATTTTTTTACAGAAAATATTTTGAATTTTCTATAAAATTTTTATTTGAAGATAAATGAACACTCATTACAGAGAAAATTAAAACAAATCCATGAAAAGAATATCTTGATGTATTTACAAATAAAAAAAAATCAGAATTACAATTTATACTGAAAATCTAGAAATTTAAAACAACTGACATTCCACTATTGATTTCTTTAGTTGTCTATAATTGGTTTGATACAGGATATATAATAGTTCTAGTCTTAACAGATTTTTGCAGATTCATATATTTGTCTGCAATTTTATCCTATTAATAATTAGTTTTATATAAAATAATATGCTATACAGGACAAATGTAGTGAATCATAAAAACTGAAATAGAAAAATGTGCAAACTCATAGTTCATGTTTATTACTAATTTATATTTTTTACTCTTAGACATAATATTCACTAAAACAGGAAATTTTGCTTCATGCCACTATAATTTTGATATTCTACAGGGCTTGTGTTTACCTGCAAATTTCCTAGAATTCTAAAATTTTGAGACATTCTGACTGGAAAAAAATTTCACACTTGTGAGGCAATTCTAACTCACAATATTTCCTAATGCCATAAGCACAAGCACTTCCTAATTTACAAATAATTGCTATAACAAATGCACATGATCAATCTATTACAGTTGTTAGTAACATGGTCAATGTCAGACATATACAAGTTGCTGGATTAAATGAAAAATTGTGAATTGGGCTATGTTTTGAGTGATCCAAATGATAAAGGTTTCATAATTTTTGTTTTTTATTATGTAATTAAAGATATTTAAAACATAATGAAAAATACTGTAACAAACAACCTCTAAGAACAGATTAATTTGGTGAATTGGCATTATTTATTATTCAGATTATATTTTATGTTAGGTCAAATTATAGTATTTAACATAAAATACAGCCTGAAAAGTAATCTGGCAATTTATATTTCTAATTGATTATAGAATTCACACTTAAAATATAATGTATACAATAAAAGGCATCCAAAATCTGTTATCATTGTTCTAATATGATGACATTATATAATACTTTATATTTACATAATGCATAAAAAATTTAAGGCTAAATTGTGAAAGATTGATTTCTCAACTGAAGTTACTATTACACTTAGAGAATTCTTCATTTAAGAAAGAATTGAATTGTCTATAATTTAATCATAATTGCAGCAGCACTATTAACAAAGTAATTAATTACCAAAAATTTCTCTGTTTTATCAGTAATTAAATTATTTAATTAATGGTTAGTAATTTGAGTTTATGAAGAAGGAAATAAATATATTTTATGATACATTATTTTCTCTTAAATTATTATAACTGAAGCTTGACATCATGTCATTATTATGACATAGGTCATATGTCAAAAATTTTTCATTTTTTGATTACATGCATAAAAGCATCACAAGTAGCAATTTCAGCATCCTACAAAACATCATAAGAACTATTTCTATTGGTTTAACAACCAATAGAAATGGTTCTTATGATATGACAAGATATCACATGTCAAGTGAAGGGAATCTTGTTATGTAAGAGACTAAATTATGCAGTTAATAAATGTGTAATTTGTTATAATTTTCCTTACCATTACTGAAAGAGAAAATGCTATAAACAAAAAGTTGGATAAAAGTTATATTAAACTGTTTTCATTAAGTTTTTTGTGTTCCCTGAAAATTAGTTTTATGACATTCAAACTATTGCCGTAATAATTATGATGTAACATGTACTCCAGCACTTTGCTTTCTATTTTGATATTGCAAAGATTTGACTATCAATGATGACATACTTCAGTGTGTTTTAGATAGATTATTCTTTCTTTATTTAGTAGTTTTTCTTAGATTTATAATTTACAATTATTGAATTAAAAATTTAATTTTTTAATTTATGATGTTGAATATTGGTTATAAAAACATTTAGAAAATTAATGTTTCCATATCAATATTAATCTACCAGTATGATTATTATTCAAATTAATTTTTTGCTTTATATACGTTAAATAATTCATTAAAAATTTTGCTTTTGAAATCAAGTAATAAATTAATAAAAAGTTTTTTGCCAAGTTTTTATAGTTGAATACTTGGACTATTCACAAGGTTTTTAATGGACTTGTTTACTATTGTTGTGTTACTGTCCTAGTGATAATTTTAGAATCTATTAATAATGTATATGTAATAATTGTACTATTAATGTATATTGGAATGTTGGCAATTGTCACCATAGACTCTGTTTTGTATGTCACCCAGTAGATAAGGACCAGTAAGGCCAAAATGCATTTTGGGATAAGTTAATTAAATAGGCTGGGTGTGTAATAAGCCTGTTCATTAGTCATATGTAACTAAGCTTTTACAATCTTCATTATAGTTTTAGAAAACAAAATACATAAGCAAACACATCACCACTTAAAATATAATGTATACAATAAAAGGCATCAATAAATCAGTTCTCACAGATTAATAGAGAATATAAAATAGTATTTTATATTAATAAATGCTTGAATAAAAATACTATTTTATTCAAGCTGCAGTTCTATAATTGTTTTTATATATTTATAGACTGATTAGTTAGTCAAAATGGTTATGTATAATAATTATATATTGAAAAATAAGATACAGTGATAATAAATACAGTATCTTGTACTTCAAATGACTGTAACTTCAAACATACCAGAGATTGAATTCTAAATTAGATATAAATTTGATCTGGAGTTCAACAGATGCTTCTATGTTTGAACTGTGGACACAATGTAAAAAAATGCCCAAGTCACAACAGGTAAAACAAAATTTATTGTGAAGTATGAAATTGGTACAAATGTCAAATCTGGCAGCCATGTTTAAGCTGTTGAAGCCAATGGTGTACAGTACAACAAGGAACAAGGAAGTAATAAAAGCAACAAATGACTAAAAATGAGACAACATTAACCTCCAGGTAATTGCATGTTGTTGAGACGGGAAAGCTTCTCATAATGTGTATAAATGAGAAGCAATTAGCTGGTGATATTATCTCCAAGACGATTATTTTTGAAAAGCAAGAAACTGCATAGTGACCTTAAAAAAATAGATATCATTACTCCTCACTAATGTACTGTATAGTAAATGTAATTTTCATGTTATGATACATTATTTACATATTTTATTTATTGTTTTCATATTTTAATTTATTATTTAGGACATTTAATTGTGTTCTTTTACCTTAAATTATGTATATTTGTTATCAAAATGGTAGTGTTTAGGATCTGGGAATGGATTAATTCACTTTCCATTATTTCTAATGGGAAAATTGATTTGGAGTTCGAGCAGTCTCCTGGAATGAATTAAATTTGAAGTATAAGGCATCACTGTATAGCATTTATTCTCAAATAAATATTTTCAAATAATTAATCTCAAATAATTATAAATAAATATAAAAATAAATAAGTTCTACATTATTTTAACACTAGAGAATACAGAAGTTATTTGGATATATATATACAATGATAAAAGACATCAGAGAGAAACTTCTTATCAGTTTTGCAGAATCATTGAAAATATATAATCAAAAGAACAGTATTAATTGCCTTATATAACATAAATCTGAAATTCATCAGTAATTTGAGTTTTCAAATCATTTTTATAACTTTCTTATTCTTAATGTTAATGTTAACATTCTTATTCTTATTGTTAAACATTTTTTTTAATGTATTCATTTTTCTTGTTAAGTAAATTTTCAATTGAACTCCTTTATGTGACAGTCACTTCTTATTTTCTTTAGTAGAGAATTTCAAGGTTATGTAAACAGTTGAAAAGTTGAAAAAGATTTAACATGTTTTTTTTTTTTAATTGGTATCATTAAAAAAGTGTTTAAAAAATTACTTAGTTTCTAAAAACAGATTTAATTTTAATGGTTAATACAGGAGCAAAAACAACTGATCACACAAATATCAAACTATGAAGATTACTAAATGTAATGTACTCCCTATAATGCAACAAAAAAATTACTAGTAGTACTCATACAAAATTTTAATTTTGTTGCCTAGAGGTATAAATTTTCTTCTTTAACTTCTAATCTTGGGTTTAAACTTGTATAAAATTGTCTGATAATGCATGTCTCTATAACATGATTTTCTATAATATGGAACGTATCCCTGTGAGACGCCACTGTATAGATTTATTTTAAAATCAAAGTTCAATAGTAGTTAGACGTACTGATTATAGTTTCAGTCATTCTTCTGTTCTTTTCATTATTTTTTGAAATATGTATAACAGTACATAAATATATAGACAGTTATGTTCATCAAGAAAAAATATAGCAATGTCACATAATTAATGAGACAGTGTCATGTTGTGTATCCATAACCTTTGTCATTGAATAGACTATAAAATAGGCATGATTTAACTATATTAAATCAAATCTTTTACAATAAATAACCATAAAATAGTTCTTTTTCAGATATCTGATATTTCAATTGCAGTTTTAGAAAATAAAACTCAGGCAATATTCAGAAATAAATATAGAAATTTTATATTTATAGATGTATTTCATTACTAACACAAAAATTGTTTATTGATGTAGTAAATAAAATTTAATTTTTTTTCTATGTATTAATAGCGTCAAACTGTTTTGTGAAACCATACAATTGCCTTTTTTTTTTTTTTTATTCAAATAATTATCTCCAAAGTAAATGATCATAATTATTTACATCTTTTATAGATAATATTATAATTGATAAATTCTTTATTCTTTACATTTTTTTTGAAAAGATATTGGTTTTATTTTTATTTTTTTTTTAATTCTACCAATTCATATTCAATTCATTTTCCAAGAACAGCCGAGTCTCTATAATCCATCACTCACTAGTCCAATATGTCCAGTAATCCAATACTCTCGAGGATAGCATGCATGAAATTTTTATGTTGCCACTTGCTGAGATAGTAATATACTGATATGTGTATATTGTCAGTTGCTAGTTATTTATTGTACATGCTGCCAGCAAAATAGTCACAATTGTAATTAATATGATAACTAACCTGTGAACTACTGTACAGCACATACTTACATACAATCTGCTGTAATCTGATACCTGACAATATATGTCTGATTACAGAGACTCTACTGTATATTAATTATATTCTTAATTTTTATTAAAATGTGAGGATCGGACCGAATAAAATAAAATTAAATAAAGAAGCTCAAATTAAATTAAATATCTTTATTAAAGTTAAACAAAGAAAAACTTCATTTTTCGAAATTTTACGAAAAAGGATATATACATTTCCTTCCCACGGAGCCGTTTCCTATCTCTCGGGAAACCGAAAAATGATTCATGAGGAACTTATCCTAAAAATCGGCGATTGGTGAAACCCAGTAACGTGACGAAAGGGATAAAAGAGGGGTGATGACGAGAAAAGGAGGTCCGTCGTCGCCGTCCGTGAACACGGTCCGTCATCACCGTTCATGATCGGGGAAACCCGTGCCGATCCTCATCGCCGCCGTCCGTTCCTCAAGACAACTTGTCCGATCCGGTTAGAAAACGTCCGACCGTCCGATCCGAAATCGTAGAGGTATGATACCCATTAATGTACACTCTCTCTCGGCGCGTTTCCCTCCACTCCCGCGTGTCCGCTCGAGATAAGCTCAATGTATTTATGTTAGTTATGTTACCGTCTCAATAAATGTTGTTTTGTTGTTAAAAGTCGTCTTTATTTCGAGTATCGCTCACACTTTACCGACGACCCCTCTCACCTCCTCCACTCGACCTGACAAAAGAATCCCGACTTTACGGGATAGAAAAAGCATTTTCTAAGCCATCCCCTGACCAGTGGGCAGTTCTCACCAAACTGTTGCCTATCAAAAAGAGGTACGACCTCGTCCTACCTCAGGCTACCCACAAAATTTTAACATTTTTGTGATAAAAATAAGTTTTAAGTATTTAATTGCAAATATTGTTTTCTGAATCCTAAGTAAGTATTACTTTTTGAACTAGTAAATTTTATAAATGTAACTTCACATTATTTCAAATAGTTATGCAATCAATGTATTCAATTAGTAAACAGTTAAAAATATCACAATTATTTTAGGTTCAAAAACCACAATTTTTCTTGTAATTTACTAAAAATATAAATATATAGGAGAGCAATAAGAAATAATGCTTAATAATTTTGATTTTAGAAATTAATACAAAATTATCTGATTCAATTAAATTATTATCATCAAAAATAGCAATTGGAAAGATAAAAGTGTAAGAGAATATGATATAAATACAATTTTGTATGAAAAATTGTACGGTGATACCTCATTTCGTCGATAATCCGTCTGAAAACAATCAGTGAAATTCGAAACTGATGAAAACCGACTCAATTATTTCCATATAAATCAATATAAAGTCAATTAATTCATTCTAGACACTCCAAATACATATCAAAAACACATTTAATAGAGAATAAATATTGTGTTTAATACTAAAAACAATAAGAAATTAATGTAAAATGAACATAAAAAATTAATGTAAAGAATAATTGAACATTAAACATGGTATTCAAAGGGCTGCTGGCTCTGAAAATTTTCATTGGTCCCATGATGGAGGTGAACAGAAAGGAAAGCAATGAAATTGTTTGGCTAGACATGCAGGGTAATGCTTAATAACTCATGTTTTTTTTTTTTTTTTTTTTTTGAAATTTCTGAAATTTTGCAGGGAAGTTTGTTTATTAGTGGGATTACACTATTAAATTTTGGTGGTTAAAGGTCAAGGGGTGGGGAGATAATGGGGTTTGTGTGTTTCTCCAGTAGGGTCATACTTAATGACGATTTTACTCTTTATTAGCATTTACAATTTTGTATAAAATTCATTCCTACCTTCAAAATTAAGCTTTTTGCCATTTTATAATAGTTAAAAATATAAAAAGTTTTTAATAAAATATCATAACAGATGGCATCACCAAAATTTTAATAGTTGTAAGGAAAGTTGAGCAACTTGTTTCTGGTTTACATTTTTGAAGTGTTTGTTATGATAGGGCATTAAAATATTTTCAAACTAATAGCAATAGAATATACAGAAAATTCAACAAAATTAATTTACATATAGATTCCTGGCTTAACAAGAAAAACTATAAATCATGATTTAGATGAGTCCAAACCATATTGAAATTACTGAATTTTATTATTATATGGTTAATGTTTGATTTGACCTTTAACTTCAAAGAAAAAATTTCAATTGATAACTTGCATTGACCTACATATAATGTTGTACAGATTTTTATATAATGTTTTAAAGATTGTTTAAAACTTGCTTTGTTCATTTAGGTTTGATTTGGAAGTGTTACAAGTACATTTTTTAACAGCTTTAGTTATTACTAAATAATGAAATAAAGCTTACAAGGAATTTTTATAATTTATTCAAATTCATGCAATGAATTATTTA
Source organism: Centruroides sculpturatus (assembly GCF_000671375.1). NCBI lineage: Eukaryota > Metazoa > Arthropoda > Arachnida > Scorpiones > Buthidae > Centruroides > Centruroides sculpturatus. The sequence continues at coordinate 22,323 of NW_019386409.1, read as the reverse complement.
ATAGAGGAATTACCATTTCTTTTGAGTTATAATGAAGAATCTGTAAAATTTTTTATATATGTATCAATGACATACTCAGTCAATGTATAATTTAATTAATATTCAGTTAATTTAAAACTCATTAATGTATTTTTAGAAACAACAATTGATCTTTCAAAAATTAGCATAAATGATTGAAATAATAAACTTTGGCATATTTCATATACATTAAGCATCCAAAAAAAGAAAAAAGTATAAAATATAAATGTAATATATTTACATTTTTATTTTCTGCTGTCTTTAAACACAAACATCAACAAATTTTATATTAGTATTACATAAACCTTGGTTGTGAAACATGTTAACATTTTTTATTTTTCTAGAAGAATGCATTGTGTTTTAGATTTTTTTACTACATATCACATTTCTTTAAAGGCATCCAGCAGCACTGATTCTGGCTGGTGTAATCGTTTGCAGCTTCAAAATTTGAATTATTTAATATTTGACAATTTAATTGAAGGTTTTAATAAAAAACTATAAAAGACTGATAACAAAGGTCTATTGACTATTTAAAATTTCTCAATTGAATTCCAATGGTTTACACTATAGTATCATTACATTATTAATATCTGTAAATTAAATAGTAATATTAATATAATAATAATATCTATATATTAAAACTGGGGTTGAAATGATTGAAAAGTTGATATTGTTATTAGTATTATATTAATGAAATATTTCCAGAGGATTTTTTGTTATTTTTCAGTATTATCCTTAGATTCTTAGTTTTAGTTACTGTACATGTAATAAGCATTTTTTTTTTTTTGTTATTTTGAGAAAAAAAACAATTTTTTATTCACAGGGACATTTTTAACAACTAAGATAAACAGTTGCTTTGATTAAAGAGGTTTTATAAATTTATGTTTTTACGTATTAAAATGAAACTAAGAGATTTTTTTTTACAGAATTTTTCTTTTATTCATCATTTAAAGATAAAAATTATATATTCTAATCATTTCTACATACATACATACAGTGGAACCTCGGTATATGACCTTAATCCATTCTTGGTGTTTGGACTTATACCGAATAAGACGTATACCGAACCAACCTTTCCCATAAGAAGTAATGTAAAAATGATTCATCTATTCTCATGTAAAAAAAAATGGCTGGCTTTAACCTCGCTTTCCTGGCTAGTTCCTGCTTGATTTTTCATGAGATCAGCATGTATTTTTTTAGCTTTCTTGCAAATAATTGCTTCTGATATACTCACCAGCACACTGTTTTTCAGTTATCCAAAGCAAAAGCAATTTCTCAACATGATCTAATGTTTTTGATCTATGTTTAGAAATTGATTTAACCCTTTCGCAACGTTAGCAAATTTAATAATGTCTTAATTTTTCACGATTGTTGATATCGTTGTTCTCGGAATATGGTATGCAACAGTTTAATCTCGAACATGCATGCCACCTTCATATTTCTCAACAATCTCTTTTTTTCAGTTCCATTGTGATTTTAGTCATTTTTTTTATTTTTCTGTCGCCTTTTTTTGCAATTCATGATTAATAAAAATAATAACATTTTACTTACAAATTAAAATAAAAAGAAATTTAACAAAGTTATAAACTGTGGCACCACGAATGTCTAGTCGGGTCTAGTATGCTGATAGTGCTACTTGTTTATAGATGGTGCGTATAATTGAATTAAGTCATATACCGAACAAAAGTCATATAACAAGCAAAATTTGTTTCATCCAAACAGGACGTATTCTAAAGCAGATGTATACCGAGGTACCACTGTATATATTTTTTTCTTTTTAAAAACTGCTTATTATAGTTATCTTACTTTTTTAGATTTATTTTAATAAAATTTAAAAATAAAATAAGTTATGAACTGAAAACATTATATTAAATATTTAGAACTGTTTGAATTCAGGCATGTTTTAATTTTTTTCTTTAAGTTATAGGAAGGAAGGCAATAAAATTTAAAATGTCATTTCATTCAGCAGTCATAAATATTAATCTGTATTTAATCAAGTCATCAATTCATTTGATTTATTTTAATAACTGACCTTTTGAGGAAAATATTTTTTTAAGTCTATTTAAATTACAATAGATCTTATCTTTACAACTTAATTAGTTCCTAAAAAATCAAAGGAAGCTGTTCAATTTTTCATAAGCTGTGCATTTCATAAATTGAGAATACATTCCTGGAAATACAGCTTTAACTATATGATGATGCACAAAGATGATACAAAATATAAATGTTTAAAATATGGTGATTAATGCAGTTGTAAAACATATCAACTACAAAAGCAATTGTAAAGCAAATGGTCATAAATTGGAGTTTTACTATAAATTATTTATTTTTATATAGATTAATTAATTGAAATTTAATCCAGAAATTAAATAAATGTTTTGGATGTAGTTTTTAGCCATGCTCAGGTTGAAATATAGAACAAAAAGAGGAAAAAATAAGCACTTGCAAAATGGAACATTACACATTTATTCTATTCTAGTCAGTTTGTTTTCTGCAGTTTGATTACTGAATTAATAAAAATAATAATTGATGAATAACTATTTTATTTTTATGGTAGTGTAGTGTGTAATATGGATTTTGATATACCTGTACTATATATTTGACATTTGCTAGAATAAATTACTTTAATTTTGATGTGTAAATAAGAATTATAGTGTATGATTCAAAAATGCTGTAAAAATATCCAGTGTAATTTTATAACCAAATGAATATAATTCAGATAAAATTACTCCTGATAAGCCAAAGTAAACACAAGAAGTAAATAATTTTTATGATGATTACTTAAAATGTATTTAGGATTTACATGTAAACATAAATTTTGGTAATAATAAGCTTAGTTTGCTATAAATTAATAAAATTTCTTAATAACCAAATTTCATATAGAAATACCCTGAGTTACCTAACATGTGACTTATGTAAATTTGCAGTTACATAAAATGTAAATCTCAAAAATTGGAAAAAAAATTGAATAGAGTAACATATAATTTTACAAAGAATTAGTCTATTTCAAACATTCATTCATTCATTCTCTCTCTTTTCCCTTCTTTCTTTTGTACTGTACCAATTTATTACTTTATTGCTTTGCCAATCCTTTACTTTTTGGTCTAATTGTAAGCATGTACGCAAGTATACTGGGCACACTTTCTCATAAACAATTTTTTTATACAAAAAAATAATAAATAATATATGTACAGTACAGATATAATAATAAATACAGTATTGGGTTATTAATTACATAGTTATACTTAAGCAATTTACAAATTCAACTTACGTAAAATTCGACTTACATAAAATTCGAGTTACGTAAAGGTATCTGGCCCACATTACTTACATAACTCATGGTATTACTGTACTCATAAAATAACCATTTTGTATATAGTGTAATAATATTTTATTCAAATTCAATCAAAATAATTATTTTAATGCTTACACGCTGGTGTTCAAAATTAAAGCAACAAACATAAAATCTGTGTAAAATCAACACCATATGAGTGGCTGAAACTTACATCATATGTAAATCATGCTATTCTGTCATGCAATTGTAGCACAATAGCAGCACCTTTATGACAAAATGTAATAAGATATAATATTACATTTTGTCATAAAGGCACTGCTATTGTGTGTTGTATGTATGTTACTGTGAAAGACCAAAATTCGAGAATGTCGATATTCTCCAATGAATGTTGACACATACAATATACGTTGATGAAAAACCAAATATTTGGTTATATTATTTCACATTCGAACAATCACAGGTGTATGTCGACAAGCACAGATAAGCTTTGGTGGAGGTTGAAACAACACGCGAGAAGCCCATGTCGACAGGAGGCGACAGTATATCGCTAAATTCTACGCTGTTTCCTTTTGCTGAAATTGGTGATATCATACAAGTCCCTAATGTCAACCGTGGCTGTACAAATGCCTGAAATGTGTTGGTGGTTGTTTTTGGAATAGAAGACTCCGACTTTTATAAATTAGCAAACAAAAATGTTACCCTCAAGCAACTTTATACACATAATCAGTTCGTAATTTGTAAAGAAAAGTTACTTTCCATAGATCAGATTTCTTCTCAAGAAATGTCGCTGAGAGAAGTAGCTGCAGCTAATTTGAAAAGTGGAGGTCAAGGCTATACACGCTGCCATTGCAAACAGAAGTGTTTCACGAATAAATGCAGTTGTGAAAGCAAGGGACTCTTGTGAAATTTAAGGTGCCATAACATAAGTTGTTCCAATAAATAAGATTGTATAACGTTAATCACATAATTTATGTGTAAGTTTATTACTGTATTATTTTCATGACGTCACACTACGGAACCTGTGACCGGTGCTCTGTGCGTATATGTTAAAATATCCTGACAAACGTTTTCGAGCGTTCCAATCGCTCTTCTTCAGGTCAACTGAAGGAATTCCCCGGACGGAGTGTATATTATTCTCTAGGATCGGGTGTCGGTTTCGAGGGGATGGGTCTCTTCCGGTGTGTGCGGTCGTGCGGCGGGGGGAGGAAGCGGTGGGTTGGCGTCCAATAGCGATTGCCAGGCCAGAGACAAGGTTAGTTCCTCTTTCCGGTTAATGCAGGTAGCTGCATTAGCAGGTGCTACCTGCATTAACCGGAAAGAGGAACTAACCTTGTCTCTGGCCTGGCAATCGCTATTGGACGCCAACCCACCGCTTCCTCCCCCCGCCGCACGACCGCACACACCGGAAGAGACCCATCCCCTCGAAACCGACACCCGATCCTAGAGAATAATATACACTCCGTCCGGGGAATTCCTTCAGTTGACCTGAAGAAGAGCGATTGGAACGCTCGAAAACGTTTGTCAGGATATTTTAACATATACGCACAGAGCACCGGTCACAGGTTCCGTAGTGTGACGTCATTTTCATCCCGGTGCTGTGGATAGAATAGTTTCTGCATTTATGTATTATTTTCTTTAATAAATTTTAGAATGTACAGTTTGTTTTAGTGCTGTGCTGTTACTTAAGCTTTCTCCTAGCATGTACTGTTACTTAAGCTTTCTCCTATTTTGACATATTAAAAAGTTGCATTTTTGTCTTAACATAATAAAAATATTTTTATTCAACATTCACCATCAGTGCATACTGAATGTCAACATTTGCCAGTGTAAGTGAGAAATAATGATATTTAGCAAATATTTCATACATACACGAAATGACTGTGTGAATGTTGACATTCACCAGAGAATGTTAACATTCGCCTGATATCGGTCATTCACAGTAGCATATATATATATATATATTAATATATACAGTAAAATAGTGTCTTTCAGACAATGAGCATGTGTCAGAGAAGGTGTTTATTGGCTGATTTATTGCAATGGAGAACTATTCATTTTTGCATTTTTCCATGTACATTTGTGTGAGATAAGCAGAGGGCCAGGGGTTCAGCTCCTCCTGACCACTTACACTGCACAGTCCGCAGTGACCGGCTCGAAGTTATCAGATGGCTTAGGAGGGCAAATTGAGTGGGGAGTGCGCCGGTAAGCCGGCAGGCGTTCTTTCAATGACAGGCAACAGGTTTAACAAAATAAGAAAGCATTTATTGAATAACTAATCCTAATTACAATAGCAATAATCATATAGAGGTTAAATGTGGTTAAATATGAATTAATTATACAAAGGGCTGCTCTTAACTGCTCTAACAGCTATTCTGAGAGAGAGAGTTCTCAAAGCTCTAAATAAAAATACCTCTACGAGGAAATGAATGGTATGCATTGAATGGGTCATAGAAATCGTAGTCTGCACAGGAACTGTAGTATGGCGATAAGTATGGAAGTACAAAGTTGTGGTCTGTCATATGTTGACGTCTTCTCCTTTCGGTCGTTGCATCCAGTGTATGGAGACAAGATGCACACATTAACAAGTATTGGATCACCCTTTGGATTGCCCTGAGCTTCCGGGGGCTCAAGCTTTTATATCATTGTTATGGGAAATCTAACACGTGATCGACTTTTGTTGATGATGACGGTGCATTCCTAAGTGTCAACTTTCCCACCTAATTGTGAAAACAAACTGTGACCTCCAATCTAATTCTCACCATGAGTGGTTTCTTTTCCATCGGAGTTGTTTACAAATTTTTTTCCGACAACTACATAAAAGTTGCGGATTTCACATTTGTGTAAGGGACTTTAATTTTGGATATGAGTATATAACTTACATAAGTATTAAAATAATTATGACAATATTAATTGTATTTTAAAAACAATTGAATCAAAAGTAAGATTACAACAGTCGTTATGTTATCATATTTAATCAGATGTCAGTATCTAAATTTATTGCTTAACTTGATAACAGTATTTGTATTTTTTCTTAATGACAGATATATTGTAACAATTGAATTTTTTATTGTTTTATTTAATTTAATCTATAAAACAATTTATTGATTAGATAAAGTTTTATTAAAAAATTTAATCTAAATTATTCAAATGATTTCACTAAATAAGATAAATTTTAAAAAAACCTAGAAAATTATGATTGTTCTTATGGATTTTCAAAATGTGAGAAATTTGAATTTAATAAAACTAAATTAACAATACTCTTAATCATTCTATTATAAAAAAATGTTTGACAAAATAAAATTTCTCTCTCTTTATATCTTTGAAGATATATTGTTTTCTCTCCCATAATTAATCAGATAATTGTGTTTTATTAATGTTATGATTAAAAAAATTGAATATAGATATTATTAACTTTAAAAAGTTATTTTAATTAATTAAAAGGCTGCATTTTTGAAGGTTTTTGTGTCAAGGTGTGAGTATTAGTTGAGTGCAGTTCAAGAAGTGTTATTTTAAAAAATTATAAATAATAAAAATATAAAAATTGAAGTGAAATTGTGCTAAAACATACTTGAGACAACCTCTGTGTGATGTTTGCCAAACTGAAAGTTTGTTGTAATGAAATGTGTAAATATGTTATCATCAGGCACATTAAATCTCCAAGTATGACATTTACGTATGAAGCAAAAAAGTTATAGTAACATCTTCATTTTTTATTTATTTCATGTAAATAAAGTAGCTTAGTTCTGAATTTATCAATTTAAATTAAACTTCCAAATCATATTCTTCCTGTGTCGTGGTTTTCTATACCAGAGGGGACTGACCAGAGCCCAACAATGTTGCTCTTTCCCAAATGTCTCTTGGTGCCATCTTATTTCTCATTTAAAGCACAAGGGTGACGTAAATAACAAAATTAAAAAGAGGTACTCCAAATACACAATGATTTACAATTAACCAATAACTGGTGTGAAATTCTTAAAAAAAATCAGCGAATGTTTTCGATGCCCCTCAATTAACCAATAACCGGTGTGAAATTTTTTGAAGAATTTCGTGCCGGTTATTGGTAATTGTAGATAATATACAGTGTGGTGAGAAAGTACATTAAAAAGAGGTATAATTGACTGTCCTTTTGCTTGTGTATAGTCAGCACAACAAAAGATTGTACTTGGTGAATAGCAATTATGCCTATTTTAGGGGAGATGAGGTGATGGGATGGGAAGTTCTATAGTAATTTTTCTACACATGCAAATATTTAAGCTATATGAGTTTTATCAGTTTTAATATGTCATTTTTCCTTGAAAAGAGCATCGTGTGTAAACCAAAGTGAACCTTTGTAACTTGGGAATAATCAGGAGAGTAGAAGAAGCTGGAGGGTGATCTATTTATTTCAATCAATCACACACATTTTTATTTCAACAGAAATTGTTTTCTGGAGAGTCTTGGGATTTCTTTCCAAATAATGAGTGCTTCCATCAAAAAAGAAAAGCCTTTAAATAGCAAGGCTTGTGAAATAGTATGCAAAGTGATTGATGTATGAATGAAGAGGAAACAACATGAAGAAATTAAACAATGCTGCAAAATGAGTCTTGGTAGCAATGGAAGTGTCAGAAAGGATTGTTCACTTGATATTTTAAAATAAGATAGAATACAGGAGAAGTTAGAAATTTCCAGAATAAAAATACCATATGTGTCTCCAATAACAGATTTGGATGAGTGTGATTTATCTATTATTTACAGAATGGGTTATGAAATATATGTGCAAAAGGTTTTGCCAACTGTACATAGCATTTTGTAAGTCATATTTCCTTGATTATGAAAAAATAATTTTCATGGTCAAGAAAGTTCTGCTTAAAAGGTCTTGCAGAAGCTAGGTTTTAGGTGGAATAAGCTAAACAATAGACATTTATTTAAAAAATTAAGAAAATATTTGATCATTATTTAAAGTCATGAGTTATGGACTAGGAATGTTTTTAATCAAAGTTAACAGTAAGATTGGATTTTGTGCTCAATTTAAATATTTTATCTAAACATATCTAAATTTCAACACTAGTTCTCTATTCTAATCATCAATATAACATCATTAAGAAGCAACAAATGTTGTTCATCTATAAATTTAAGCACATAGTCATGTTTGTGACTCCCTATCTAGTATGAAATTTAAAGGCTTTTTTTTTATGGCAGCACTCATTATTTTGGAAGAAATGTAAAGACTTTAGAAAACAGTCTCCTTCAAAGTAAAAATGTGTATGACTTAAATACATAGATCATCCCTCCAGCCTTTCCCTATTCTCCCAATTAAATCATAGGCTTTGAAAGGTTTGCATATGTAGCAAAATTAGGGCAGAACTCCTTCACTCCTTCTCCCTATCTCTCCTAAAATTGCACCTGGTCAATACCAATTGTGTGTATCTTTCATTATGCTGACTATACGTGACAACTTGTGGTTTTTATTGAGATTAGTGTTGTACATCTCGGAAACAACTGTTCCTCTCCCTTAGGTAGTGTTGTTTAACTGTTGAATGTAGTCCTTAGATAGTGTTGTTTAACTGTTGAATGTAGTAGTAGTGGTAAAGTTGTTGTTCATGCAAATTTCACTTCAATATTTTATTACTATGGGGGCTGTGATAACCATTCAGTTTAACATTCTAAATTTTTTCTGCATTTGTACAATTGAAGATTTTCACAATTTCTGTAGAGATAGATTGGAAAACCTAAAAAAGTTTGCTATTCTGAAAAGTTCATTATTACAAGATTCCACTGCATGTACAAAAGAAACACTTAATCCAAACTGTGTTTTTAAATTTTCAAATTTATTCACAATTTGAATTCTATTCTTAGATCAAAAAGAAAAAAACATTTGTGTAAACAATTGAACTGTGCTAAGTTATAATTTCTCTTTGTTTATAATGTATAGAAAATTTGTTTTTGTTCCATATAATGTAAACAGTTTGAACATTTAATAAACTTTAAAAAGAAACATGACATTGCAGTGTTTAAATTATTTATTTATTTATTCATGATTTTTCTGTTTTATGATTGCTGTATATTGGATCTTGTATATGAATGGCTCTTTAATCCAAACTTTTGTTTGGTAGATTATCTCACAGCATCACAATTAGAAACATCTTTATTTTTTAAAAAATTGGATTACATTGCATATTTATTTATTTTTTGACTAAGCACAATGTGCTAAATAATAATCTCTGACAAACATAAAAATGAATTTCTATTTTGGAAGTTGAATTTGAACACATTTTCAACATAGAAATTAGGTTGTATAAAGCATCTAAAATAGTAAAAATGCATCTAAAATAATATAATAGAAGCCGCATTCTTCACAGTAAGACTTAATCCTTACAATTTCAAAAAATCCGTTCTTAGTGTATGTTCTCATGACATACCCCGTTAGGAGTTGAAAGTTGAAATTTCGTACTGTGTACCAAATTTCAACTTTCAACTCCTAACTGTTTGGGCTCTGCACTTATTATTATTATCATTATCAACCCATCTCGATTATATTATAAGATTAAAACTTAAGTATGACATTCTGCTGTAGGCTAATTTAGCAAATTCATTGATCTTACAAACACCAAATAATATTTTTATTGTAAGGATACATGTAAAAAAAAATTACGACAAAAACTTAATTTGACACATCATATTTTATACTGCTCTCCAATTTACACATTACCCAATTTCCAACCTTTGTATATAAACGAGGTTTATTATTTATTTTATATGCATTTTGCTATGAGATTTTGACTCTTGCATTCATAGAAATTTTTAATGCTATCAAGATTGTAAGAGGGCCTCACGAAAGCTTTCTGTAAACAAGATCTAGCTTATAGGCCATTTTTAAAATACATTTTGTCCACAGATTGGCAAAAATTATGATTGATCTTGAGTTAATTCTGGGGAATAAACAATTCCAGATCAAGAATATGTATAATAAATGTTTAAATGTTTTACTGTCATTTAATATCAAATTGATAGATATATTTTCTAACAAAATGATATCCAAAATAAGTTAAAGGATAATTCAACTGTGTTATTTATATTTGTTAATATTCCTACTTCTGTCAACATAAGTTTGTTGGGAAAAATTTTATTTGTAATTAAGCTCTCAAATATAGCTTCTTCAAGAAAGGTCAGTGATTAAGCAACAGAAAGTTGATGACATCATTAAATGAATGAAGGATACTTCCAGAAATGTTTTAACTTTCTTGAAATAAAAATTAAAAATCTTGACCTATTACTATTATTAATTATTATTACCATTATTAATATTATGTAAATAATAATTCATAGTGTTAAATTTATTATTATTATTATTTCTCGAATTCTGGGGATGGATGATGTCATCAATTAAACTTTTCAGTTTTTTTCTCAAAGTATATTTGGATTGATTATGTTAAAAAATTTTCTGATTATTTCTTAGCCTCAAAAGTCTCAGTATAATTTTTTTCCCTTGTTAAATTTTATATGATAAACTTTATTTTTAGCCAGTGGTAAGGGGATAAAGAAACCACGTTGTTAAATGCCTATTTTAAATAATCTTTTGAGCTATAAATTTCATATTGGAGGCCAGAAATAGCTTTTGATCTAACAGAGATTGAAGGCAATGCAACAAAAGAAGGACTACAGTTGTCATAATGTTTTAATTAAAGATTTTTATTACTATATGATAGATGCACTATAAATAATTCAGTAGTTTCAAATAGAGAGAATATAAAATCAGTAAAAGAAATATGTGAAAACAAAATAGTAAGGAAGAAATCAAATTGAAGACAAGATATTAAAGTGGCAAAATTAAGTACCATGTTTGAAAAGGACTTGATAGATGATGATTTAAAATGCTGAGGTATATTTAGGCTGAAACTGATTAATAATTTGGGTTCCCCTTTGTTTCCGTATAATTTTTGTTTTAAATTATAATAAAATTATAATAGTTATTAAATAATGGAATACTATTATTAAGTTTATAAAGTTGGACTTGGTTTTTAAAACATTTTGTTAGAAATCTTCTGTTTGCTACTCTAATAAAAAATTTTAGTGTTTTCTGGTGATTTGAAGAAATATAGTACAGTGGAACCCCGGTTAACGAACTTAATCCGTTCCGCGACTCCGTTCGTTAACTGAATTGTACGTTAACCGAAGCAATTTTTCTCATAGAGATTAATGCAAGTACAATTAATCCGTTCTAGTCTCCGAAATTTTTGTCATTTTATTTATAATATACAGTAATTTTCTTTGATGAAAATGTAGGAAAACGTAGTATCTATCATTACAGCAACAAACATGTAAACTTTGTTTAATAAAATAGCACTGTACATACCTTCGTTTGTTGTAGTTGGTGGCAGAAAAGTGGAGATATACGAA
>NW_019386409.1:5168-10265 GCF_000671375.1 Centruroides sculpturatus | reverse complement strand
CAAAGAGCACGGGATTCGACTGGCATACAGAAGATGCCCCACGATTTTCCGCATCCTAAGAAACGATAAAGACCCTCCCGATCGCACCAGACTCCCCGGTATCTACTCTATCCCGCTCCATGACAATAGACAAAACGCAGAGCTACTGTACATCGGCTCAACCAAACGCTCTTTAAGCACCCGCCTACGTGAACACCAAGCGGATATCCGGCACGGCAGGCTGACCACAGCCCTAGCCACTTATGCATCCGACCCCGAAGTCGAGGTGCACTTCGAGAAGGCTACCATTATTGTCAACACGCCCCACCAACAGCAGCTTAGATGGCTGGAAGCCGCGGCTATCCACAACGCCGACCGGCTAGCTACCTGCATTAACCGGAAAGAGGAACTAACCTTGTCTCTGGCCTGGCAATCGCTATTGGACGCCAACCCACCGCTTCCTCCCCCCGCCGCACGACCGCACACACCGGAAGAGACCCATCCCCTCGAAACCGACACCCGATCCTAGAGAATAATATACACTCCGTCCGGGGAATTCTTTCAGTTGACCTGAAGAAGAGCGATTGGAACGCTCGAAAACGTTTGTCAGGATATTTTAACATATACGCACAGAGCACCGGTCACAGGTTCCGTAGTGTGACGTCATTTTCATCCCGGTGCTGTGGATAGAATAGTTTCTGCATTTATGTATTATTTTCTTTAATAAATTTTAGAATGTACAGTTTGTTTTAGTGCTGTGCTGTTACTTAAGCTTTCTCCTAGCATGTACTGTTACTTAAGCTTTCTCCTATTTTGACATATTAAAAAGTTGCATTTTTGTCTTAACATAATAAAAATATTTTTAAATTTATACTTTCTTTTAATAGATTTTTCTCATTTGTAATAAGTTTAAGAATTGAGGACTTAAAAATTTTAAATTTTCTAAATCATTTACACTTGCTTCTTACATAAGAACTGAATACTGATCTAGAAAGTGCTAAATTTTAAGCACTGCTGCATTATCTGAAAATACATTTTTGTGTTGTTACTTGTCATCTATGGAAAATGACTCATGCCTGCAACTTTTATTATTCAAGATGTTGAAAACTGTCTAAAATGGTAGATATTTTAATGATGGTTAATAAGTACAAATGTTCAAAATGGCTTCATTTGAGAACTGATTTAGACTCACGCCTGGTCTCCCATAGTGGTATGCTGACACATTACTGCTTCAACCATCCAGTTATGATGATTTAGTTGCATTTCACATTGTCTATTCAGTTTTTGTAAACAGTGCAACAAACTTTTTATAACTTCATAATTATAAAAATATTGAGTTGGTTTATATATAAGTTTTTACATTCATAGCATGATGAATATATCTAACAAGTAAGCTTATAATCATTCAGAACTCATTATTAACTCATTCAGAACAACTTTTAAATATACACATATTGATGATGCAAATCAGTAAATTTTTATTTAAAATAGAAAATACTTTTATCCTGGAATATATTTAAAGCTTGTTCTATTGTTTTCAAAAATTAGAATATTTGAAAATTAAATATATTTTAAACTTATTCAAAATTTACATACGAGTAACAGATAAAACTGTTCACAAATTACATAAATCAATTAAAATACTGTAGTAATTTAAATATGAATATTCTGATTTTTGTAAAGCAACTGAAAATATCTTAAATATATTCTGTAGTAAACATATTTTTTATTTACAGCAAAAAAAATATTTTTAATATTAATTAATAAATATGTGTGTATTTACAGGATGATTCATAGTGTATTATAGACACTTTAAATATTTATTATTAAAACTACTCATTTATTTATTTAGTTTTAAATTTTATTTTAGACACGTATGCAGAGTCTTCGGCCTAATCCAAAGGCTGATTATCGTACCTTTCCAGAAGGTCTTTATAAAATGATTCGTTACGAAGGCGTTTTTAGACCTGTCCGAGGTATGTCTGCTGTTGTTACTGGTGCTGGACCTGCTCATGCTCTATATTTTGCTTGTTATGAAAAATTAAAAAGAGTATTAAGTAAAACTGAACATGGAAATGGACATCCTTTAGCACAAGGTAATAAGTATTAAAATTTTATTTAGTATTAAGAATATTGCAATGTACTTTGTTTCCTGTAAATATCTGTGATGATGCCACTTCTCTTTAACTTGATCGTGATGTATTCGGAAAACTCCTTTGTGAAAATAATTTTTAAAATCTTAAAAGTTTTTAACATTATTAGTATTCTGAATTAATTTTAATTTTGCATAGTGCCTTGTGACAGTACCATAGACAGTGAGTTTTTACCAAGACATGCTATCCTAATTAATTTTCACTATATATATATAATTTGAATTTTTAGGAGGAAAAAGAATATGCTTAGTGTTTACGTTAACAGTAACACAATTTTAAAAATTAAATTTCTGTAAAACTATTTTATTCATTTTTATCTATACTAATATTATAAAGAGGTAAAGTTTGTAAGTTTGGATGTAGGAGGTAATCTCTGAAACTACTCATCTGATTTCAAAAATTCTTTCACCAATATTTAGAATGGACCTTCAGATCTCTTAAGGATCATCTCCCAATTGGGATCCCTTTCCCTGCCCCGCCATTGGCACCACAGGGTTAAGAGACTATGTCTTTTCCTTCGTCTTCGATCTGAAGGGTTTCTGCCACAGATTACAAATCGGCAAAGCGGGGGCCCCGTGATGCATCCTTCGGTTGCCCGTCAACATTACCAGCCCCAGCTCTCATACTTGACATAGCTTTAGATTGTGCAGTTTATACTGCACTTTGGTCCACTAACTAAACCTTTCCAGCTCATACTTGCAAAGAAACTTTGCTTTAATAAACATCGGACAGCGGGGTCCCCTTCCCTACAAGAAAAGGGGCCCAGCCTAGTGCATCCACCAGGCAATCAGATCATAAATTTATGATCATTTCCATCAATTCCTTTAGTTTCTTTAAGTTTCTTTTACTAGCTGCTAGCGTTCGAAGTGCTTGTTCAGGCGGCCGAGACCAGTTGACTTGGTCGGCCCCTCGGCGGAAATCCTCGGTGAGAGGACAGTCAAGTACATAGTGTCTCGCGTCACCGCGAGGACACCCACAGGAGCAGCTACCACCTCCTTGCCCGAAACGGGACTTGAAGTGGGGAACCTCCCGTGGCTGGTCAGTATCTGTGTCATAAGACTGTTGCAACACACCGGAGTGAGGCAAACTACAGGCACGAAGGCATAGGTTGACCTACCTACTGTACTTTGAGTCCAGCGCTCTTGCCAGATGGTCATCGATTGTTTCCGCAAGGTACTTTTTATATAAACAGCCGAGGGTTCGACCGTCCTCGTTATAAATGGGCCACTAGCTCCCGCTTTTGCTAGCTGATCGGCACGTTCGTTACCCAGGATCCCGGTGTGGCCTCGGACCCATCGCGAGGCAACATGTCATTTGTGTCTTGCCCTCAGCACCATGCTCCTGATCTCATGTACCAGCAAATCGTGATGGTACCCGTCGTTCAAAGCCTGTAGCAATGACTGGCTATCAGAGTAAACCGTGACTGGCTCTGGACCCGGATGTAATAGGATCCACTAATGGACCTTCAGGGTGGACATAGGCTGTATATTATTCCATTAAACATTCATATAAATTAAAAAATATCATCTAGGTAAGCATTATATTTTTGGTGGCAAGGGGCAAGACACATACATATACGAGATAGGTAACTGCGCGGTGCAGTTGCATGGTTGGCAAGATATGCAGTGCATGTGTCCAAACTTCTATATTAGATGTCGAAATTCCCCCTGTGGGGGAGAGGAACAAAATTAAGGCTTACCATGAAGCACTCGGCTTCTATTATACTATTTTAGATGCAGTTTTTTGCATTTTTGATTGCGTTTTATTAGGTACCCTATTAAAGAGAATGTGTACACTAAGAAGAGATTTTTCGAAATTCCTTCCCATGGGGAGTGTTACACATTTATAATAGATACATTTTGAGCCACAGCCAACGTGTGGCCAGGTACTGCTAGTTTATAAATAAAATAAATATGCTAAAGTTAGCATTGCGAGTTGAATAAATATACAATATACAAGAAAAAACCTAACACTTTTGCATTCTTTATTAAAGACTTGCATGTTTAATAAAAAATGCTTGAAAAATTTTAAATTAATGATTTCATCTTTATTAAGTTTTTTGTTTCTGTTCAAATTACTTATTCCTGAAGGAAGTCTTCTAATATAACAAAAAAAATTATTCAGTTTTTCATGTACAGATATTCCCTGTATAACATTGGGTTAGGTTTCAAAAGTTAGTAAAAGTGTACTATTCTTTTTTTGTAATTAACAGAAATATGCTTATTAAAGCAATTGATAATTATCTAGCAATTACAGTCAAAAGTATTATACTTTAATATAAATTTTTTTCTTCATTGCTAAACACCATTAAATGAAAATGTTTTCTTTTTGGCAAAATCATCTGAGTTTTCCTGTTGACCTTAATCTGAAGTATCAATAATATCTAGACTTTCTATACTTTTTTCATTAAATCTGATATTTTCATGTGCTTGCATTTGTGTAAGAGATCTTTAAAAGTTTAAATTAAAATTTATTACTATATAAAAAGACTAATCTATAAAAGCAAAACACAGTAGCAGTCTTATGGGTTTGCTTAGAGCAGTGTTTTTCAACCTTTTTGAATACGCGACCCCTTTACAAGTTAAAAAATTCTGGCGACCCCCATAGGGCCATATTAAAACTATATCAGTGATTTTAAAAACTATGTATTTAATTTTTTCTCTGTTGAAACAAATTATTGTTAATTAAAGTGAAAATTTCAGAAGAATCGACAATAACTTAACACACATAAAGTAGGAAACTTCCTTTAATTATAACATTCGGCACAGGAAGATGTTGACGTTTTTTTTTTGTTTAGGATCAGAATTTTCAGCTTCTACGTTTCTACTTTTTATTTCTTTTTGCAGATCAGCTCAACACTTTTTCCGCTATCATTTTCTGGGGTGGGCCGTAATTCTCGCTGAAATTGTAGTTTTTTTTAATGTAGTGTAGGACCTACAAACACTTGTCTTTTTCTTTTACCCGC
>NW_019386409.1:0-1602 GCF_000671375.1 Centruroides sculpturatus | reverse complement strand
CGCTATAAAAAGGCGACAGTTCGACACACCGGATATACGTCACTCTCGTCTAAGTTCGACTTGGGAATTTTTTTGTTCAATAATAAATGTGAATTCTTCTTCCTGGAAAAAATAAGACCTAGCGCATTTTTCAGAGAAAAATTAATATAAGACACTGTCTTATTTTCGGGTAAACACGGTAGTAAAATAATTTTAATATTAATAATAATAATTTAGTAACATAAATTTATTCATATTAAAATGTACTCGTGGGCCGTATATGGCCCGCGGGCCGCCAGTTGGACAGCGCTGATCTAAGTGATTTCCATCAGTTTTTGTTTCAGTGTCTGCCCAGAAACAGGAAGATTCAATGAACAAATTTGCTTTAGCCAACATACTAGAGCATCTTCAACATCTTTGTACAGCAACTTTCTCTGGCATTTTCGAGACAGCCACAATGAAGACCCAAGAAAAAGTTTCTTAATTTCCTCTTTTTTCTTCAGAATTCACAATAATGTTGTTCTTGGAAGATTTTCTTGTTTTGAAATTCACAAGTTGAATTTTCAAAACAAGAAAATCTTCCAAGAACAAATTCAGATACAAGTTTGTACTTTTCCTTCAGCGTAAGCATTGTTAGGTTTCGGATACTCATTTCAAACAGAAATTTGAAACACTTGCTGCAAATTGTGCGCGAGTGAAAGGTAAGAAAATGCAAAATTGGATTCTGCTATGTGGTGTGAACTCATTTTTTTCAGGAGGGGAGTTGACTTATCAGATGTCTAAACAAGTGTGGGACAGAAAAAGTATGTCAATTTATCCAGTGGTGTCAAATAAACCAGAGTTTTTAACATTAATGCCTATGTAAGTCATCTGGGACCACAGAAAACTGACTACTTAACTGAGGGTGTCTGATATACATATGACAACTTATGCAAACTCGACTGTATATATAAGACTTTTCCAACAATTAGGGACTTACAAATTAAATTATAAATATCTTAGAACTATCTCCATAAAAACTGACAAGCAAAAATGTGAAAAAATATCAAAAAAGCACAATGAATCTTGCTAATTAGTCTAAATGTCACCAGGAAACTCTATGTCAATACTGGAACTGGAAAGCCTTTTGTCAATCTCGCTTGATCCTTAGCTCACCTCATTCGATTCTTCCTTTCACCTCCTCCTTATTAGTGCAGTTGGGGTGATGTTACATGCATACATCCACTTGACCCTATTTACATATTTAATTGTTAACATTTCATTCAATCTAGTAATGTCTTGTTAATTCATGTCATTGCTCTTATAAATTTATAATTTTTTTAAAAATTTTTTATATTTGATACTTTTTGTGTATTTCTTCTTTGGGTTCGATTCATCTATTTAGATTTTACTTTATTTCATTTAATACTTTTTTTTAATATTAATTCGTGTATATTTATAATTTTCTGATAATTAGATTGCAATTTTCAGATGTCATCTGTCTGTCTTCATTAATTTCAAGACCAGATATAGAAAGCTTAGGGACCAGTGGTCCCACTCAATTAATTTTTACTGGAAAACTCTATGTCAATACTGGAACTTAAAATATAGTTAAACATTTCAACCCAGCATTATGGTGATGTC
>NW_019386408.1:42389-48555 GCF_000671375.1 Centruroides sculpturatus | reverse complement strand
ACTCTGTGATTGTGGAGCATGGTTTAAATGATAATGTTAATATTTCGTCTGCATAAAAAATATCTATTGTATAAATTCGATAGAAATCCTACCAATATTCCTTCCACGGCTTATTTTGTCAGTAGACCGAATGAAATATACAGTAAAACTTGTGTAAACCGGAATCGCACGCACGGAACCGCCGAATATTTTCCCGGTTTGGCAGGTTTCTGTTTTAAACAGGGTTTTTTTTAACATAAATCGCTCCGTTCCGAAGAATTTTTTCCGTTTAAGCAGGTTTTCTTTTTATTGGGGTTTCGTTTTGGATAAATTTTACCGTACACTGTGTAAATATTTTAACTTTAACATAACCAAAAGAAAGATAATATATAAAACCCAGAATCTGACAATTAATTACTACACGAATACATTACACAATATGCTCTGAGGCAAGCACAGCACTTGGGATATCTGCCTAGAGGTGCCTCCTAAGAGGACTTTCTATGGAAAACTGGACCCTATTTATGAACTAGATATATAAAGAAAACTCGGAAATATTATTAATATCCATTGATTAGATGCAAACCCACGACCAACTCTTACTGTTCAGTGGTTTTATCTACTCGACCACTGGTGTGCTCCATTCTTTACTTATTTTGGCTGAATTCATATAATCAAGTGTTTTCAGCCATTTAGCTTATTGCATGCTGATGTCACGCAAAAGCAAATAAAATATAGGCCTGATGCAAATGAACTGTTTATGACGTCCGGCGCCACTATGGCGCTGCATCAGAGCCAGAGATAGCGATTCACACGTAAACGGAAAAATATCGCTCATTTCCAAGTTGGATATGACTAGAAGAACACGTGATTTTGCATATTTAGTATAAAAGTTGTTTTTGGTGAGAATAAGGCATTACTGAATCATTAGATGTATCCTTTCACCAATTCAAGAGTTCTAAAGAGGTAAATTGAATGTATTTTTTCCACCTTCCTTTTATCAAATCCTTCAGAAAATATCTTGCTAGTGTTAATCCATGGGTTGTTTTACTTTAGTCATGATACTTTTACTGCAACATTTCAGATTTCAGAGTATTTCATTTTATCAATATGTTATGTGTCTATTTCAACTGGAGATGTATCACTATCCATGTTAAAAACAACGGCAAAACGACGGACATATGCAATATCTGATTGAGAACAACATACTGAGAGGACGGACATGGACGTGCGGAACCGTTACTTTCTGAAAGGGAATTGCGGAAAAAAGTGGATGTTATGGTTCCTGTAAAGGTTCCACACACATAAGAAAGGCGTTAATTCGTTTTACCTCTATAACTTTAGTAATAATAGACTCTTTGATATAAAGTAGAATACCTCCTGATAAAATAAGTCAAAATGTATGAATCATATATCAAAATGTACAGGAGAACCTTGTCCTTCAAGCTAGCTTGATGCCGAAGTCGAATAAACAGAAACTAATTATTTTATGTAATGTAAAAGTGTAGTAAATTATTACACACAAAATGCAGATTGTAATAAACTATTTTTTGTAACTAATTTTTAATATTAATGAATATAAATCGCCGAAAAATACGCAATGTTTTCGGCGTAAAAAATTGTATATAGTCTACGATTTTTTTCCGTATTTCTGCGATAAATTAAATTTTTGACAATTTTTTAAACACTATATGTGAAATGACCTTGAGTGACTGATGTTTGTCTTGGGTATTTTCAAAATAAAATCTGTAGAGCCAGATGGGAAGAAAATGATTAAATCTACTGTGTTTGTTTTTGTAATGCCAAAACATCTTTGATTAATTGTTCAAGAACTACTTTCTTTAGAAGCGATAATAAAAATTTTTGTAAACAGCATTTTTGAATTTAGCAAATCATGTTAAAAACGATGATTTGGAAAAAGTGCTCCAAACTCTGACGCCCAAATAGAAATGGAATTTTATAAAAGAAAACAAATTATTTATTTAAACGTAGTTATGCATTGAATAATACAAATGTTTATTTGAAAAAAATCGCAAATATGTTCATTTGCTTCTTCTCCTGAACATTCTACGTGGATCCATGCAGAATTTAACAAGTTTGTTAAAAATGTGAAATACTCAGAGACTGGTACGACAAAAAATAATACTAGTACTTTAATTGGTTTAGAATTTATTTTCTGTTATCATTACAAGCTAAATTCGTACTATTCTAATGTTGGCACAATTACAAGTACATTTTCCATTATATAATTAAAAATGCTGTAAAGCAATAACTTTGTTTTTCGTTTCAACCAACTATGAAGTCCAAGAACAGGGATTGTTTCTTTAACTCTTTTTGCCATGTGGATATAAGAGGGTTTTTATAACAAGCCATTATAGGTTTGGCCAGATCCACAACTGAACGGTCAGGTGGATTGGAACGGGTCCCGACATATCGGGATGGACCAACCACAAAAAATTCGTGGATTCAAATTTTATCCTTGTTCTTCGGGAGCGGTAAGCTGTCACCTTAGCCTGTTCTTCGGGAGCGGTAAGCTGTCACCTTAGCCACTACGCTATCCGGCCGTCTTTCCTGTATTGGGTCAGCAAACTTATGACAACCTTACTCAAAGATAGACTTGAAATTTTAGAGTGCTATGCTATTTGCCAAAAATGAGTCAACACAATGACTGTTGAATGACTGAGATAGTTAAGGTGTCAGTCACCGTTCTGGGGATCAGAGATTGAATTTGGACGAGCAATCCCAGAAATTTGTCCTAAGCGATCCGTTCCAGATGTCAGGCTCGCCTCTCTGAATGCGGCTGTCCCATTGTAGACCTGCCGAATTACCTTCTTAGTATCTACAGGGCAGATAATGTAAAAAATAAAAAAGGAATCAACACAAAATTCTGTACAGTTAAAAATATCATAGCCAGCTCTGTGCAAGATTTAAAAAAAACAAATTGAATATTGAAATGCCGGCAGTAAAAAATGAGAACATTATTTTACAAAAAAAACGAATAGAAATAGATAATGAAATTCAGTTAAGCTTTGTTTTCTTTTCCTTTTAGGCAATAAGAGGACCCTTTTTTAATCATACCCATTGGCGTGCGGATGGTGGAATGGTTAAAGCATGGTATAAGAATACAGGTTCTCCTATTATTTGACTGTCCACTCCTATCCACTCCTATTATTTGACTGTCGAAAACTTGACAGGAAGGCCGCGTTTCTTTATGTAGCGAGAGTGTTTGTGACGTCACGAGCATCTTTTGCTACACGTCGCTGCATTATAGTTTAGAAACACCTTCCGCTTGAGCTAAACATGAATGCCGTAATCGATCATTTAATTCTGGTTACAGCCGAAAGTTGTACTTTAGTTAAAGAACTACAATATTTATCAATAAATAAAGAGATATAAAAAGTTGAGCATTTCTCTTTCCAAAAATGTGAGCAAAGTAAAGATAGGAAATAGATAATTATATTTAAAATATAGTATTTTCTTATTCTTTAGACAACTTTCAGTCATTTTAGAAAATTTTATAATTGATGTAATTCGCGACGACGTATATTTAAAGAGCCTATTCGGAATTCAATCCAAAATAGCGTCAATAGTTTATACAGAGGATGGTCTTGTTTATGACACGTTCGACAGGAAGTTGTAATAGTCTCTATTGCTGATTGGCTATTTATAAGAATTTCAACTTGTCATAAACAATACGAAAATGTGAAAAGAGAAAAAAGGTTAAAGGGTGCAAGACAATAGGCATGACAATTGTCTTCTAAATTGTCGTACTTTTTTCTTAGCGCAATTTTTTTTATATCTCACATGTTTTTGTTTTGATATCAATTGTTTTTTTTGGTTAATGGTCGAGTTATTAGATCAAGACCTAAGACGATGACGACGTTCGGTCGGCACTTGACGACGCGACGGCCGCCGAACCAACGCTTTCCATACGCCGTTAGTAAAATCGTTATAAAAAGTTTTAATTGGCATACATTTGGGCTTTTGTTATTTTGGATAACATTTTGAAAGAAAATCATCCGTTTTGATGCAATTTTATCTTCACGAGCGTAAAATTAAGCCATAAAAGTAAAATAGCTGTATGGGGAACTCCCGTAAACTTTGACCTATCGTCCCAGAAGTTTCGTCGGCATCTCACTGATAACAGGAAAGGCTTAAGTTTAAAATTTGAGCTTTATACACCCCGTATTTTTTCTCTATGAGAGTCTGCAGTGCCGGTTGAAAAAGAAGAAAAATAAATACAGGTTTTTTGTCGATTTTTTCAGTTTTCAATTGCTTATATCTTCGCAACCCCTTAATAGAAAAACCTGAAATTTTGCAAACTACCTAAGAAAATAAGTATCTTTTGAAGTACATATGAATAGGCCTTGGGAGGCGGAGAAATCGACCCACGAAAATCGGCAACTCTAATTCCCATATAGTCAATCGGTGACTTTACTTGGCGCGGTGTCACTACCACGACTCTCGATAATGTACAGTACAATTGCTAAATAATAATTTGTAGTTATATATCCTAAAACGGTTTCTCAGTTTCGTTGAATAAAGCCCTATTTTGGGCTGCAATTTTCAAATTACAAACCTATAAATTCCCAATGATATCGGTTTGTCTGTCTGTCATTTGTTAACCTCGAGAACGAAGTTAGGTAAATGAAAGTCGGGACTAGATATAGAAAGCTTAGCGAAGGAGGCCCAGATTAACTTTACACGAACATCGGGTCTGGACCGGAAGTCACTTGGTTTAAATCCAAACATTTTCTCTATTGCTGACTATCTGCATGACTCGATTATTATCAGGAAAAGTATGATGAACAGAGATAAGATAATACTAAAATCGAGAACATATATTTTAAATTAAATTAATTAAAATATGATTAAAACTGCATCCTGATATTGTGACGATGCCAGAATAATTTTGTCGATTTTATTGACTATATTTCCTCGAACTTTTCTTTTTTATTCACGAAAAAAACGATTTTCAAAAGTCTTTCTTTATTAAAAATAACTTCGTTCAATACTTTTTAACAAATATCCTAATAACTTTCATATTATATTGAATTCTTAATTAAATAATTTTTAGCAATATGATATAATGAACTATTAGATTAAATTAAATGATAAAATAAAATCAAAAATTAAAAATAATAATCGTATTTAGATATTGTAAAAATTGGCGAATCAATTAAACTTATGTAAATAAACTTATTTAGAACATATATTTCTCAGCGATAAGATCTAAAATTATTCTAGTAAAGTTTAACTTGCAAAAGATACATAAATCATCAGGAATTTCCTATTAAATGCGAAAGATGTTTCGTTAATTTCCCATAAAATCTACAACTAAACAGTCTCGTTATTGAGTAGTTGCCATAATAACTTTTATAACGTACGTTATTTCTACATAAACTTCGATTAGTTCGACTCGATCGTTTCGGATATTAAACAAGACAAAATAATATAAATCTGTTAAGTCTATTGAACGAGAATATTTAACAAATTTCTATATTTCATTTATAAATTTAATCATTTCGAAAAGTAATTATTAAATCTATAAAGTCTCTTATAATCTGATAATGTTCTTTCGTACTACCACTTAAATGTGGTAAGTATCAATGATTGGTAAGTATAGACTAGTTATACCGTTATTGTTTCGTGTCTCTTATTTATTATCAATTTATTATATATCTAGAAAATGTATCCGAATAGCTTACTCTAACATTAAGCAAAGCTCTTCTAATGATTTTGCTCTTAAATTATCATATAATTGTTACTGAAAATACTATCTAACATTATAAATTTTCCAATTTTAATACAATATTTGTCTTTAATTTTATCTTTGATATTATAATATTTAAAAATATAATTTTAAATTTTCGCGTGAACTGATAATAAAATTAATGCGTAGAATTTCTTATCGCATTTAATTTAATTTTTTTTTTGTAAAAAGCTTTCATTTAAATGTAAATCAGTTCAAAGAATAATTCGTAAATTCAAATTGAATAATTTATAATAAAAAAAAAGTAAAATGTATTCTGAAAAATTTAAATAGTTTGTAGGTCATTTAATGATTTTAATTGAGAAATAAATATTTATTAAGTATTATAAAAATTAAATTTTATCTCTAATAAGAAGAACGATTTCTACAACTACAAACAATGAGAAATAATTTTAATTTTTTTAAAATGATATT